>NW_010168371.1:31606-36781 GCF_000695765.1 Mesitornis unicolor
AATGGTAAGTACAAGTGTGGGGCTGAGTCTCCACAAGGTAGAAGTTGTATATAGGGGACAAACTGAGCATCTCTGCCTAACGGCTGTGCTTCAGAGAGCGAATGGAGCCCCTTCTCCAGCGGTGACTGCTTGCAGGTAGAGCACAGGGGATGGGCAAACAGCAGTGGGCAGAGCACAGGGCTGTGAGGAGCCTTGCTGATCAAAAGCAGGGCACTGCTCAGAGCGTGGCATGAAGATACCACTTGCACAGTTAGGTATGGATGTGTGGGATGAGAGCTCTGCTTCTAGCGGGTTGTCTTCAGCAACCCTTACATGGGAGATTCTTATTTCCACTTTCTGATAGCTGCTGCCTGTAGTTTTATCTCCCTGCCTGCTGCTGCTTCCTTTCTTGATGGTTAGCTTGCCTCCTGTGGTTTTTTATGTATACCACAGCATGCCCAGTGACTTGATAGCCCAATGCCTGCTCCAGAGGAGTACTCAGCTGGCAACCTGAGCTGCTGCAATGGTCTCAGAAGAGTGGCTTCTGCCTTTGAAACCCTCTCTGTTTATCTGAAATACTCATCCAAGACTGTCTAGAAAATGAACACTCTTCTTGCATTGTCGAAAAAGGCTTGAATTATTACAGAATTCCTGCGTGGCATTCGGCTTATTAAGTCCTTAGGTTTGTGCAGTGCTGTGGTGTTCCAGCTCTAAATCCAGAGTGAGCTCTTACGACCCAGCTGACCTCAGTGAACTCACCCCACTCACTCCAGTTGGGTTCAAGTTGGCTCACCTGGTGATAGTGTTATTTGTGTTCTGTGAAACCAGTGTCCAGCCATTGATTTGAGCCTTTCCAGGGACTGGAGGCTGCTAAGCTGATCAATCTTTTCTGTTTCCATGTCGCCCCGACACTTATCTGAGAGTGACCTTGCCACCCCTTTTGACTTCGAGCTTGCTGCTCCTCTGGAGTCCTTCTCTGAGCCTTTGGGGGTCATGGTGTGTTTGCATTGCTGTGGTGCTTAGGAGCTCTTCTCACAGGTTGCTCCATCTCTCGCTAAGCTTTCAGTAGTCTATTCCCCTGCCAGGATCTTGTTGTGTGACTCTGCCAATATTGTTGGCTTGCATGGGTAGATTTCTTTATGCTAGATCATTTGGAGTAAGGCTGTGACGGAAAAATCCGAATCTAAAAGGCAGTTTATTCTTGCATTGTCCTTCACGTGATTTTGCTGCTGATGGGATTTCTGGGGTGGGAGTCATGGAGCCAGCACGTGCCTGAAAAGAATGGATTAAGATCATTGCTCAAGCACGGCTTCTTCATTTAATGTGCATGGGCACATGAGCAAGCACTCAGGCTGAAGGTGGATTTTGTTCTTTGACTTTCAGGTCAGTGAGTTGTTTTGTCTCATTTGTGTTGGCAGACAGTAGCACTGTGTTCAGAATCACAGCTTTTTCCGCCTCAGCAATGTGAACACACGCGCACACACGATGCAGATCCTGAATTGTGCAGTAAATCCATGGTAAGTTCCATAAGCCCAGCAAATACATCATTTGTTCTGCTTCAGGGCTTGATTGTGTGCCCTACTGACCAGCAATAAAGCCAAGAGTACGGAGGTAGTTATTCATTTATTTTGGCTTTACCATCCATTATTGCCTATGTGGGAAAGAAAAGGGCATAGATAATTTCAGAGTGAAAATTGTGTCTTTGGAGAGGTGTCCTTTAGCTTGTGAAAGCCGGATAATTTAATGAAATTAGTCAAGTATTAAATAAATTATTTAATTTAGTAATTACCTTTGTTGCTAAGTAGGGCCAGGATTGAGTCCAGGCTAGGTCATGACTGTGAAAGGCCATGAGTCATGAGCACAAAAATTAAAAGATGAGTGCCCTGTAACCTGTTGTTGGTGTCCTGGTCACAAAATAACTGCTTGAAGTCCTGCCTTTGCGGCAGTTGGTGTTTGCTAGCACCTTCCTCTGCTCACGGAGTCTGGAAAAGCAAGAAGGGAGGCACCACTGTCCTGGTTTGAGCTCAACAGAACTCATTTTCTATTGAGTGATTTTACTTTTCAGCTCAGCCTCTTCTAAGTGGCTGAACTTACTGAAACCAGCAGCGTGGTTTAACAACAGTGTTCACTTCTACAAGTGATAGTGCTTGTATGGTATGGAAACATGGCAAGGCCACTGTCTCACCATGGGTGCTGTGTCTGCACCTACGGGGAGGGGAAAAGTGGACCCAAACCTGCCCAACCAGGGATTGCATCCCACACACGCCATACTCAGTGGAAAGCCCAGGGATCCCCAGGGTCTGGACCCTTTATTTTGGCCCCTTCCTTCCCTCTCCACCCCTGCAATGGCCCAAGGCCCAGCAGACCCTGGTGCTTCGGCTGCCTCTGATCCTGAGCCCTGTGCTTCTGCCTCCTGCTCTGCTCAGCTCAGCTAGGAAACTAAGTAGGGTTGGGCCCAGTCAGTACTTGGATGGCAGACCGCCTGGGAATACCGGGTGCTTGTTCCCACTGCTGCTGGCTCCACACTGGGATTTTTTCTGTGCTCCCGGAGCCTCTGGGGATGTCATCGTCATTGGGGGAGGATTTTATACTGGTTTTGTAGACATATTTGTACATATCTGTATATATTCCATTATTTCCTATTTACATTATTATCCTGTAGTATCAGTATTATTGTTTCATTAAACCTGTTGGTTTTATTTTCCAACCTGTAAAATCTCTCTCCCTTCTTCTCTTTTCTCTTCCTTTCTGGGGAGGGCAGAGGGGTTCACAGAGAGCGTCTGGCCAGGGTTTAGTGGCCAGCCCAGCCCTAAACCACGACAACCATCCCGCTGCTGCTGGCGTGCCTGTTCCCAAGCACCCCTCTAGGAGGTGTGGGCACTTGGCAGCAGAGCCCGGAGCACCCGTTTATGGGTCACGGTGAAGGTCCCTCTCAGGAGCAGGCACTGCTCCCTCTCAAGGCCTGACCTGCCTTTTCTCCAGGCAGTGGGCAGAGAGTGAGGGCAGCCCCCTCTGTCCTGGCTCTTCTCATCTCCACCGAAGCTCTGCCCGGCCCCAGGGCGCTCTCACACCCAGCTCTGCTGACCTCCCATGACCTCCCTGTGTGCGCTGTGGATCCCTGCAGAATTCCCTCTGTCCTGATCCTCTTGGACTTTGTCCCTTGCAAAAAATCCTGCTCAGACTTCTCAGAACGGACGCGTATCAGCCTAACTCAGAACTGCCCTTTCCTGGGAACTTCTGGCACTGTAAAGCTTGTTTTCTTGTTTATGGTTTTGGGTTTTTTTTTTCCCCTTTTGATCAGAATGAAAAAAATTAGTTTTAAAATTTCCTGTAAGGACACTGTCCCAGATTTTTAATTTTAGAAATGTTTTGCTCTGGGATTTCCGCTTTTTTTCTGTTGAGTTGCATCCATTTGAAGTTGCTGTACTGCTTATGCTCACTGCTGGTCTGCTGAGTGAAGACTGGCAGTAGGTCACAGTGTGTAGATTATATAAGAAAACACAGTAATTAGTTACCTCTTTTTTTAATTGATGAGAACAGCTGCTGCTTAATATGACTGAAACATCTTGTCTCACTCTCTAGAACAAGAAGTCCCTTGTTTGCAATGTAAGGAAGGTCTGGCAGTGCCAACGCAACACCCAGCAATGCCTTTATCTAAAGAAGCAGGTAACAATTCGTTCTGTAGTAAGTAGCAATTCATCTTAACAATCTAACAAGTAATGAAGTATTTCACTACTCCTGTCGTGTTAGGGCAAGGCAATAATGATGCACATGGGATAAAAACCTCTAGGATCAAATACGGACAGTTTGGAAGTTCTGAGATAGAGCTGCTGCACGGCCAGAAACAAAGCTACTCCGAGGAGCCTTGGTGGGAACTTTCATCAGATCAATGCTCTTTCAAAAACAAATTAAAAAACCTCTGTTCTTGAAAGAAGTTCTTCCCAAGAAGATGTTTAGATGCTGCTTTTCCGCTGGCTGGCTGTCTCCCTTCACACGGAGAAAACGACCAACGTCAAACCTGCTGCCCAAGCAAGCACCACAAAACCCCCAGGATGGCCTGAACAGGGGAGGCAGCCTGCATGGCTGGGAGGCCACAGAATCAAGAGAGCCAAAGCTTCCTTTCCTGTCATGCTTTGCGTTGAGATTGGGTGACCCATGGGTGAGACTTTGCTGCTCATCACTGCAGACATTGATGGGAAGATACACTTTGGGAAACTGAATTCCAGTGTGGCTCCCAGCACAGGTGAAGGGTTTAGTCTTAAATTAAACCCATGCCGCTATCACACCATATAATTAAAAGAAAACAAGCTGATACCATAGGAACGGCTTGCTTGTTTGTTTCAAGGGAATGTGGTCAATTCGGGAATAGCATCCCCAGTGGAAGAGCAGGACTGCAGTAGCAGTGGGGTTTGTACACAGGGTATTTTCATTGGAGCTGGCCCACAGCCCAGGCATCAGCAGTTTTAAGATATAAAGTATCCCAGCAGAGAAGCCCGTGTCAGCAGTGGGCTGCCGAAACTGGGCTGCCCTTAGCAAAACACAGCTGCCCCCTGCACCCCACTGCACTGAGTTAAAGCCTTTCTTTTTCTTTGTAGTATCAGTGAAAGAAACTCCTACCTAACAGGGGGGGTAAGCTCTCCAGAAGTCAGAAATAAAGATGCTGACAGCTTTGTTGGAAATGCAGCAGTGAGAAGACGAGTGGCAGTTACTGAGTTTCTGTAGAACAAGGAGATTTCTTGAACTGATCCACGCTGTGCGACCTTAAGGCCGTTATTACTGCGAGGATCTGGGAGCAGTGCATGAGTGAAGGCAGAGTATGAGGGCAGCTTCTGGAATCACGCCACCAAAACAGCACTGGACGAGTTCCCATGGGTGTGCTCCTATGAATTTTATTTCCACAAGACAACAGATGTCCCCACTTGCCCCGGTTCACAGAATCAGATTGAAGGTTGAAAAGCAGAAGCGTTCTTTATTCCCTAGGCTAAGATCTGGGTTTAGCTGCATCCAAATTGATTTGGAAAATGCCCTTCCTTGTTCTTCGGAGGTATTTTTTAATGCCCTTTTTACCCTGTTGGGTTTATACTGAAAAGGAATCTCTGAAAGGCTGGGCAAAGGGCTGTAATCTAAGAGACATCATAGCTGTGTGAACGACCCTGGAAGCCACAGGGAAACCCCAGCATAACCAAGTCAGCAGGA
>NW_010168371.1:36812-43511 GCF_000695765.1 Mesitornis unicolor
CTGTGAGCAGGGAGCTGGTGCTTCGTGAGCAGGGAAGCCTGAGGAGAGCTGGCCCATGTTAAGAAAAGGTTGTTCCTGTTGGTGGTGGCAGCAGGTTAAGGTCACTGGGTGTATCTGGCCATTCTGAAAAGGTTGTTTTGGCTGCATTTTGGAGCTGGTAGATCCCAGGTAAGGGCTGTGTACTTGTGGATAGGACAGAGGTCTTAGATTTGAGGCTCTAAGGGGGGCTCTTTCCTTCTGTCGCCACTGACTGAGCCACAGAAGATCCAGGGTTGAACGTGAGAGAGTCAGTGGTGTTCAGAAGAGAGAAGAGAAGGAGGCCCAGGATCAGGGGAGCCTTCTGTGGGAGTCTGCTTGCTTTCAAGTACGGGAGGAGAGTGGTGTGACTGGTACCCACAGCATGTGCAGGAGAGCCCTGTGGAAGTGCCGAAATCGTGAAACTGAGCGCTGGCACCGGCTTCAGGGAATGATGGGCACAAAGTGGGAGCAGGGGAGGGAATGAGCTGAGCCCCAAGGAGGCTGCTGGAGGCAGCAGAGGAGCTTTGACAGCGGTAGGACCCTGCAGTGGGGAAGCGTCAGGGCTGCTGCGGCTGCAGGGTCGTCTCAGGGAGAGGATCCTGCTACAGACAGGGAGGAACAAAACCAGGACACACGAGCGTGCCAAGAACACCGTGTGCGGTTCTGTCAGGAAAATGTACTCTCGCAGGAGCAGGTGCGGAACGGGGCCAGGAGGACGAGCAAGGGACAGAAAGCTGAGCAGATGATAGAAACCTGAAAGGGATGAGGTTGTTTTGCCTAGCGAAACAAAGACAGGGAGAGGGATGTGATGTCTCTCTGTAAACACTTCATTGCCAAGTAAATACTAGAGGGGAAGAAAAGGTCTTGATAATAAAGATCAATGCTGGCACAAGGACAAATTGGTACAAATTTACTATTAATAAACTTAGCCTGAGATTAGATTTTCAACCACTAGAGGAGAGAGATTCTGGAGCAGCCTCTCAAAGGGAGAAATGGAAACCAAAGGAGCTTTGTAAAGAAGCCTGAGGAGCCCGCAGTAGCGGAGAGAGGACAAGTTAAATTTCTGACACAGTCTCATTTTATGTTATGCACGTTGGTGCTATGGACACCCCGAGTCCAGGCAGGAGAAGGTGGAAGCAACAGTCAGCAGCTGTAACTAAGAACTGATAGCCAAGTTACAAGTCAGCTGCAGGAGATGGGGAGGTTCAGGATAGCTGAGCTGTGCCGATACCCAGCTTTGGCTGCATCTTGTGTTTAAGAACAGACACTTCACCAGATTAAGTTGGAGCCTTTTCACAGCATCTTTTAGAACCAAAACCTAGGACTCTGTGGTAAATCTTCCCATTCCACTTCCCGGTTGCTGCCATTTTCTGCCTCATTCTGGCAGGGTAGCTTTGTCTCTGTGCCCCCAGTTCCTTGGTCATAAAAGATTAGGATATGTTTTAGGACATTCTGAGAGTGCTTCCCAAGAGAGCTTTTTGGTATGAAATTGTAGGAGGAAGGCTAGCAAAGTTTAGCAGAGCTGCTGTTCTCAGAGGAAGTGTTAGGATCCCTTTGTGAACCAGCTTGTTGGTTTGCAGCAAGCTTGAAATTGTGCTGGGAAGTTTTTGGATTAAGAGAAAATGAAGACATTTCTTGAAAGTGTTTTGAAGATGGCAGTGTTATAGAATCATAGAATACGTTGGGTTGGAAGGGACCTTTAATGGTCCTCTGGTCCAACCCTGCAGTGAGCAGGGACATTGGTACCACATCAGGTTGCTCAGACCCCATCAAGCCTGGCCTTGAATATCTCCAGGGATGGGGCCTGCACCACCTCTGGGCAACTTGTGCCACTGATCGACCACCTCATGGTGAAGAGCTTTTTCCTAATGTCTAACCTAAATCTGCCCTTTTCCAGTTTAAAACCATTATCCCTCGTCCTATCGGTCCATGCCCCAGTGAACAGCTCTTCCCTAACTTTCTTACAGGCACCTTTCAGGTCCTGGAAGGTCACTGTAAGGTGCCCCTGGAGCCTTCTCTTCTCCAGGCTGATCCCAGCTCTCTCAGCTGTCCCCATAGCAGAGCTGCTCCAGCCCCTGATAATTCCTGTGGCCTCCTCTGGCCCCGCTCCAACAGCTCCATGCCCTTCTTGTGTTGAGGGCTCCAGGCTTATCCCGGCTCAGAACTGAGCAATGCTCACCTGTAGGACAAGCTGAACTTTTCAGGCTGGAAAATGAGAGGAAAACCCAACCAGCTAAACCAAGAACTTCGGCCCTTAATGGCCGTACACAGAAAGCTATTCCCAGAAATGGCAATTATTTGCAATTGAAATAGAGAATGCAAGAAACAAGCAATAAATGGAAGATTAATTTGGACAGAAACATGAGGAATGAAAGACAGGATAGCAGAGCAGGCAGAGCAAGTGTCTTTTTTTCAGCTTCTAATCAGCATTTGTTACGGCTGCAGACCTGGAGAGCAACAGAGATACACAGGAGAAAGCTGAAGGACAATTATTGCCCATCTGAAGAAAAAAATCTGCTGCTGCTTTGGGTTTTGCCTCAATTATCCATGGTGTAGCTCTGCTGAGCATGCTTTTCTGGGCAGCACTTTTCTCTTACAAGTAGACTTCACTTATTTGTCCCCCAGCACGATCCTGACTCGGCAGTAAAACTGACCAGAGTGTTGGCAAGCTGCCGTTAGATGGAGTCAAGGCATCGGAGGGGTAAAGTGAAGGTAAAAATCGCATTTCCCAGAGGAGGCTCTTACCTGCTGATGTGAGAAGTCGTAGGTCGTTCAGAAGAGGCCAGCCTCCCTTGCCACCAGCTCATTACACCATTCTGTCCTTGCATTTCCAAGCCATCGTGGGACAAGCAGGGAATTTCAGTAGGGAGAGGGGAAATGATGAGGGACTGACACCACTGACATCCAATAGCTGGCACGGACAAGCCTAGACCTCCTCATCAGCCCAGCTTGACACCTGCAGTCCTTACACAGGGGCTCTTAGCTTGCTGCTTTTCGGTGTCTTTGGCCTACTGATGTTAACTGGAAGCTAACTGTCCTGTGCCCATGCTGATCTGGTACCTTGCTTTCGTGTTCATCTTTTGGGTGGTTAAAGCCAGGCCCCAGGGATGTGTGACCTGCAGTTGTTACGGACTTGGAGGGACATTTCTCCCCATTTGACCTGACACGTCAGGACAGACAGGATTGAATCCTCATCTTACCTAGTAGAAATTAGGACAAGAAATGGCTCAAAACTGTATTCTAGCATATCTTGTCCAGAAATGAGCACAATTTTGCCCTAACTCTTCCCAGCAGTGTCTTTCAACATTAGCAAAAAGAATTGGGTGGTTAGAGAAAGTTGCTGGTTGGCTGGCACAGTAAGCAAAGACTTTCATTAGCTGAAGGTGATAACGTTTCAATTATCTGAATCTGTTAACAGAGTGATTCTTACAGCATTACTTCACTTTTCTGAATATTTGGGGCGTTAAAATATCCCAGTACCATTGTGATGAGTCTGAATTTCTGTCTGGTTTCCAGAAGTTAAAAGCTGCGGTTCGATTCTGTAGTCTGCAGGAAAAAGGGATTTTCTTTCACTTTCCTGCACTCTGAAAAGTGGAGTTAGGGACTTGCTACTCTGTAGAGACAAAAGCTTTGTCCTCAGTTGTCCAACCAACGCCTGTTCAGATACAAGAACATCTCTGTTCCAGGTCGGATGTCTGCCCGAGCAGCACAGAGGCATTGGGAAGAGGCCTTACCTACATGCCAAGTATCTCTCAGTCTTCTCTCTTGACAGATAGAAGAGGTGAATACAACAAATGCTGCTCAAAAGCCCCCAAAGCTGTACCTGAGGTGATTCTTCCTCTTTCTGAGATCTTCCACAAATGCTTTTTCACGTTCTATCAGTTTAACGAAGGAGATGGTTTGTACAGGGGATAGCCAAAACAAAATCCTGTGTTTCTTTCCGTTTGTTTTCTCATTTTCCTCTCCCACTCCTTTCTGTCTCTTCTTTCTCTCACAGCTTAAATGAAAACAAATAAGGTGCTTGATGAGTGTTGCAGTGGTTGAATTCCTTTTCTCTGTAACTCCGCTCCAAGCCTCTACACTGTGCCAGTGGTGGGGGTCATTGCAAAGAGGTTTTTCTTGAACCTGTTCAGCTTTGGTTGCAGTTTGACAATAAGTAATGAAATGGGGAGTACGTGAATCCCAAAGAGCGTGTTCATAAATTCCGATCAAAGAAACCGGTTGAGTTTGGAGTGTGTTGCACAAGACACATTGAAAAACCCAGACGTGATTTCCCTCTAATCCGAATGCTCCCATTCATGATTGTCAAGATCTTTCCATTAAAAGGGTAAAATCCCTGCACTGAGTAATGAAAGGTCCTTATCCTAGAAGTGATGTTCTCCACTTGTGGTTCACCTAGGACGTTAGTGCAGCTCTGATACAGCAGACACCCCAATTCCTGTGCTGTCCTGGTAGCCATTCCCATCTCCACAATTAGCTTGGCAGCCGGGCTCGTTCTTCGTGCTGGTGCAGTGTGTTTGCTCCCGCTGAGATGGTTTCTTGCTGCCATGAAGGAAAAGGTTAAGAGCTAAAATGAGCTCTGCCGTCATCTTCAAGGCATCAGGAGCCCAGTGCCACTTCTGCTTTGCAGAATTCCAGCACCGCATGGACTGGGCCTTGCCCCCTTCTCTGAAAAACAAGCAGGGGATTTATAAATACCCGTCCGTACGATGGATGGGGAGCGTGGCAGGATGAAACTCGGCACATCCCAGTGCCTTGGTTCAGACTCAAGTGATGTGAGCTGGTTCTTGAACTATGCCAATTATAAGCAGTGCCATGGCATCGTATTTTGTACCACTTTGTCTAGAAATATCTGAGGGGACAAATCTTGGTGGTTTTGGATGTGGAGGGCCTCCCATGCTCAGCTCAATTACTGCTTGGAATCTCATCGTAAGGATGCAACAGGTCAAAAGCAAAGCCAGATGACATTAAGAGGGATTAATAGAATGAGGAAGAAGGCTGCAGGCTGCATGGATCTTTCCCTTTTCCTGGCTAGGCATGATCTTCTACAGTCTCTAATACAGAGCTCAGTGCCTAGCCAAGACGTATGGTCCAACTACTGAGGTGGGTGTAGTTTTTAATGTCCACTCCTTTAAGAAGGCAAACACATCCTGGGCTGCATCACAAACAGCGTGGGCAGCAGGGCCAGGGGGGGATTCTGCCCCTCTGCTCTGCTCTGGTCAGACCCCACTGCAGTGCTGTGTCCAGTGCTGGAGCCCCCAGCATAAGAAGGACATGGAGCTGTTGGAGCAGGTTCAGAAGGCATGGAGATGATCAGAGACTGGAGCACCTCCCCTGTGGGGACAGGCTACGTTGGGGTTGTTCAGCCTGGAGAAGAGAAGGCTCTGGGAGGACCATATTGCAGCCTTCCAGGACCTGAAGGGTCCTACAGGAAAGCTGGGGAGCGACTTTTTACAAGGGGAGGTAGCAATAGAATGAGGAGAATGGTTTTGAACTGGAAGAGGGCAGATTTAGACTGGATATTGGGCAGAAATTCCTGGCTGTGAGGTGGTGAGGCCCTGGCCCAAGGTGCCCAGAGAAGCTGTGGGTGCCCCCTCCCTGGCAGTGCCCAAGGCCAGGGTGGACAGGGCCTGGAGCAGCCTGGGCTGGGGGAGGTGTCCCTGCCCATGGGGGTTGGACTGGGGGAGCTTTAAGTCCCTTCCAACCCAAACTATGCTGTGATGCTATGATCTAGAATTATGGATAATTACACTTCTTTTTAACATCTGAATACAGGGCATTCTGCGTTCTGTGCTGCCTGCTGCCCAAAGGTCAGATTTAAATGAAGTTGAACAGTCAGGGAAAAGGAGGAAGGGATGTTCATGTGATGTTGAAGTCTGTGCTCAAGGCAGTTGTACCTAACTCTGGAGAGGAAATCCACTTGAGAGAGCAAACTAGCGCGATCTAATGCTCGGAGAAAAACCCATACAGATCAGGAACTGCATTAACCACAGCGTTGGACCTTTCTATCTGACTCTCGTGCTGCTCTTGTCCAGGAGGAGCAATGATAAACAGTCCCTGCAAGTTGCCTTTCATTTCACTGGGTCAGGGTAAGGGATATTGTACAGAGACAGGACACCATCTGGTAAAGGTTAGGCTTAGCTGCAGGTATCATGGCATATCTATCTGTGAGGCGCATCTCTTCTAAGCTGTTACTATGAAGGTGCAGTGCTTCTCATTTTAACCACTTCTCTGAAGTGCTTGCACCTTCACCATTCTTGTGTCAATGCAGATGGCTCCTGTTGGAAGTATCTGAACCGCAGCCATGCAGCCTGACCTGTCGCACAGCCTTGGTCTACAACACATCTGATTTTCCATCTTAAACCCTGATGCTGCTGGGAGGGGTTGATGGTAGCGTGACTCATGCCAAGTGACTCATGACCTGTGTGCTGCCTGCCCAGCTCTGATAACATCTCTGCAAAGAGGGTTTGGAGGATCGCTTGCTCTGACCTAACCAGCTCATGTGGGTGCTTGTCTCCACGCTCCTGTCTCTGCTGACAGACACCTTATCTGAAGGTTTGAAGTTCACAGCTCGCATTGAGCTCATGGATTTTCTGGTGGCTTTAGGAGACTCTGGCAGAGTAAAGGTGTCTCAAAGTAGGCATGAATTGAAGGACGTGGGGTGTTGGTGGACAGCAGGAT
>NW_010168372.1:0-11407 GCF_000695765.1 Mesitornis unicolor
GGCACCTCGGGCTGAGTGAAGGATCACCCTCCTACTGCTTCTGCCGCCCCGAGAAACCCTGCTCCGCACCCAGCCACAGCCTCTCCGGCCGGGCTGCTGGCTAAGGTCAGGGCCAGGCCCAGGCTGCTTAGGGGTATAGCCGTGAGGAAAGGGCGTTTTTAGGGAAGCATACTTAGAGGAAAGCCAAGACAGTCAAGTTACACCGGTTTTAGTGGAGAAAAAAACCTGTTTCCTCCACCGTTTTTTTAGCAAGACAACTGCATTATGTGGCTGGTTGCAGTGGTACCTTCTCACTTCAGTCAGGTCAGTACCATGTAAGACTTGCACATACAGGGGAAAGTCACTGCTGATTCAACCAAGCATATGGTTGGAGTTTTTTGGGAAGCATTCACCTACCTGCCACTCACCGCAACATTTTCCAGGAAGTTACTGAGACCTTTGAGAGTCAAATATGTTTATAGTTAATTCCGTTAAGTCAACCCACCTATTCCAGAGGTGAAGGAAGTACTTTCCTACCAGAGATTTAAGGCTTTCATAAGTCAAGTAAGGTTCACGGATTTACAACCACCGTACAGATTGTGAGGGCAAACGTGACTGTTCATCAGCTCGTTTCAGGTGAACACGTCCCTCCTGCAGGGAAAAAGAGCAACAATTGAGTCTGTGCTCTACTGCCCTGACACTGGGCTGTCATCACTAACGACCCTCCCACGCTGCTGCAGCTTATTGCCTGCTCTGTGACTGGGGGGAAGCACTGCCAGCAGCTGGACAAAGAAGGGGACAAATAAAGACAGAGCTGAAATCTTTTCTTGGGGTGGGATCAGTCTAGGGTCACCCACTACACTCATGCCTAGGTGTGGCCCCGGCACCACATGCTAGGAACCAGATTCCTGCCTTCAGTATTGCTGCAGAACAGAGGCAAGCCTTGGATGTCCTGCGGAACCCCAGCAGTGACCTGCAGCAGCTACCCTGAGCCACCCATTCAAACTGCAGTGCAGCCCTGGCCTTTGATCCTCAGGGTCTCACCTCAGTTATTTCTTCACAAAATCGCAGTTTCCATTTGAGGTAACATCAGGTACTGAAAAAGATTGAATTTTTGCTTGGCATGGAAAATCCTGAGTAGGCTGCTTTTCTTCCAGTAAAGACAAGCAAAACAAACTTTTTGTTTTGTTTACCTGTGTGCAACTTCAGCAAAGTTTTCTCTGTGCAAGCTCAGCATACTCTCACCAATACAGTTTTTCATTCTTTCTTGGACCTTTCTGGATCCACAGTCATTCTCAGGGTTCTTCTTTGAGGCCTTTCCAATTTTCTCAGCATCTTTTCTGAAGCACTGATGCCAGAATTGTACCTGACATTCAACAGTGATCTCACTATTGGTGCATAGAAAACAACAGACAAACACAACTCCACATGAGCTCCCGAGTCATATCTGTTTTTTAGAACAGTGGAGTGAGGTTGCCTGCATACTAACAGGACAGTTATACTATCTGTCAATTTTCAGCTTTCTGCCCAGGAAAAAAGAGATTACCTTTCATAATGCTAGATCTATTTAGCTCCAGAAGAGGGCTCTTTCTTCTAAAACCTTACCATAGTCTTGGCATAGAAAGTCCAATCTGTTTCTCACATTGACCTACATATACTGCCCTGGAACTCAAGTTTTTATCCTTAAGTTACAGTATTACAGACAGCTTGCAGGTGTGCCCTATCTTCTTCAACAGCTTCTTAAGCCTTTTCTCCCCGGACATGGTAGTAACTACCAGAGGCTACACTCATTCTGACAGTGCTATTTTTTTGAAAGTTAAACCATAGCATAGGTTGAACACCTTGAAGAAGACCATTTCATGAGAATTTCTTTTTGCAGCCAAGCTGGTGATCTTCTCAAAAAGTCTCATAGTGTTTGGCTGACCTGATTAAATTTTCATGGCTAATCTGCAACTACAGTGAGCTTGTTGAGCGTACAAATCTCATAACTCTTGTCCTCCTCCTGTAGTGCATGGTGCCTGGAATTGTGTGATGAAACTTACCAGCCAGTGTAACTCTTGTTGGTACTAACATAGATTATCTACTCATTTTAAGACATCCAGTTGGTCACAAGAAAAGGTCTAGTTCAGTATAATCATAAATAAGGACAGAAGCAACCTCATTTAGTAAATAGACTGTCTTCAAAGGCCAAGCTATACATGTTTATACATTGTTCTGAAAAATAAAACCCAAACATGTACCCAAGCTAGTGGGTAATAGAAAGGTATTCACATGATGAAATGAAAAGTGAGCCTCTGGATTTGTGCATACACATATGTGTGCAGCAGGCCAACGGTAAAAAAGCGCCCTCCTTGGGAAACTTCAAAGAATCACACCCATGAAGCCCAAATTCGTATCTTACAAGAGTGAGTTTTCTGCCTTGACAGGAAAGTAGGCTAGGAGATCACCTCTTTTTTCCTTTCAGTTTAGTGGCAAAAATTTAGCAGAAAGTCCTTCCAGCACTTAATATTTCTACAAATGGCAAAATACAAAATGTGCTGGAGAATCCAAGTGTTGCCTTGCTTATAAACAGAAATGATCCAGCCTGAGTACTGTTTAAAAAGAACCAAAAAAACCACAGAAAGGAAGACAGACTAAAGAAGAAGGTAATAATAATGAAAAATCTATCCTAGGAGACATGTATCTTCAGGAATTGGAATTTTTTATTTCTCCTCTGGATAAGAAACTATACTATGCTATTTTATCTTTGCCATTCTCTTAAGCTCTTTGATAGATGTCATACTTTAAGGAAAATCATCAACAGTTTCAATTATTTATGAATGCTACAGAAAAAAACGATCAAACAAGACACGGAAGGCAGGCAGTAGGATGAAGAACATAGAACTCCTGTAATTAGAAACAGGTTAGTTCTTCAGATATTTTTTTAATTGAGAAGGATTTCTCCTGACAAGTATAAAAGCATGTCACTACACAGTGGAGGCTAAACCAGGAGCTATCACATTTCTGATAATAAACATAATCTAAAGCAATTGCATAAAAATCTTCTTTTAACAGCAGTCTGATTCAACTTCCTGGTTGGTAAAAAACCCCACACTGATAGTAGAGCTCACTTTTTTTTTTTTTTTTTTTTTTTGCAGAGCCCTAAAACTGACTTAATCAGTCTTTCCAGTCATTTGAGATTAAGGCACATAATAGAAGTACCATAAATGTAAACTCGTTCTCATTTCTGTATTTTAGCTAATGCTTTTTGTCCTATGGAATGGTGACACCAGCTGTGCTGTGGGCAGCAGATTCAGGGCAATGTGTTGTTTCCCTGTCCTCTTCCTCCACCCACACCACACAAGCTCAGCAGAGATTTCATCTCTCAGTACTATTTGTTTAATTGTTTTCCTGGTTGATCTCTAACCTGTAGATTGAGCCAGCTTGAAACAACTCTTTTATTATAAAGATCATTTTTCAGTTGGGTCATTTCTCAGACGTGATTTAGAGTCTACATAACCCATACAAAGGGAAACAAACAAAAGGGACCCAAACCCAGGGACCTCTGGCAGAGGCAGCAGATAAAGGTGAGAACAAGCAGCTCTGTGTGTGGTGGGGATATGGTGTCAATAAAATACCAATTCAGCTCGCTGTAACCAGAATAGTTCCTCTGACCATGCTCGTAGTCCTTATCTCCTACTCCATCATATTGCCTGTACATGACTTCTTTAATTGAGGTAATATATCTTTTGGGTCACTTTCCTTGTGTTAATACATGATGAAAGACCTAACAGTCAAGTGAGGGAGGAGAAAGAAAGAGGCAGCTGTTACACTTTGCATTCACCTTCCTAATATATGACTGGAAGAATCTGGAGGCACGTCTCAGGCAAACATCAAAACAGCTATTATACAAATATGTTAGAACATCAAAGCGAAAGCTGTTGTGTACCCTGCTTGATTTCCATTGCAAATACAAAGCTAACTCATTTATTTTCCAGTTTGTGCTCATGATTATTTTAATTCAACATGTTTGTCCGGAGGCAGCCGTCATGTTGATGCCATGGTGCTGTGTCACACAGGCTGCGGCCTGAGACACCGCAGCTGGGCTTCTCAGTATCAAGAGAATTTATTTATGCCTCATACAAAATTTATTGTACAGGAAAGCTTGCAGTGGTATTTTACAAAATAGCAAAATCTGTTATTCTGGAATGTGACAGATATTTTAAGAATCCCATATGGGCTTATCTAGTCTACTTCTGCTGAAGATGGTCGGAATATACCTTAGTGACAGATAGAAAAGTCTCAAGATGCTCTTACTGGCTTCAAAAGCAGGTTGTCTGCAGATCCAGTTGTCCTTCTGTGTGAGAAAAGCTAAAGGCAAGCTGCTGGGTTAGTGGAACCACTGCTGGTGCCAAGGTTGATGTCTAACTGAAATTTTATTATAAGATCAGTTACAGGTCTGTCACAGAACAGCAATTCTACTGAGTTTTGAAGAGAAGGTGTCAGCTGTATTTGTGAAGAACCATGCAAATATACCCTGGAGCCACCCAGGAGAAAAAAATTACATCTTCGTTCTGTAACCAATGAATGTTACTTCAGTCTTTGGCTGTTGCAGGCATCTCACAGGTTTGTGGAAATTAGGACTGGAAGGGACCTTAAGAACAGGTTACAGTTGGGAAGTTTTCTTAAAGGCTATCCTAAATTTATCTTGCTGCAGTTTCAACAAACCTTTGTCCTGTTTGTCGGGGAACAGTGACAGTGGGACTGCTCCCCAAGTGAGGGCAAGCCAGGAGCCAAGGGTGACTCCAGCAACCAGGATGAAGCCTTGCACGCAGGCCATAAGCAGGGCCAGCAGAGCCAGGGGCTGGTAACTGCATCTGTCAGCAGCCCCAGGCACAAGAGAGGGGATGTGCCAGGGCCAGGGCCATCCAGGGCCAGCCCAGCAGGAGATGAGGCTGAAGAGGTGATTTGAGACGAGGTGGCAATGTGAACATGAGGTCCATCTGGGAAGTCCTGTCAGAGAACCGAGGCAGGGGAAGTTGGTGTGGGGGTCCCAGGTGAGGCTGGACAGGACAATTAACACCTATTAGTACTGACAGCATCTTGACAGTATTCACAGTGGACATGGTGATCAGTTATACTCTTCTGTGGAAGACACATCTCCTGTTTTTATCCTTTCCTTTGAAGTTGCACTCTTATACTTGTGGAAAGGAAAAATAATTGTGAAAATGTGCTTTAAAAAGGTGTATGAAGTCATCCACTCAGTTCTTGTGTTTGGTGGTGTTCTGACTAAATACAGGCCTGTGGAAAGATCCTGTTTCTTTGTTGTTATTCTGGGTTTTATGTTTGTTTGTTTGTTTTGTCTCTTGGCAAAAATGAGAAATACACTTTTTTTTTTTAACCACTTTACTCTAAATTCAGGTATATGAACATGTTCAAAAAGCAGTTCATGAGAACTGTCCGTAGCTTGCACTGCTGTTTCTTTTATAAAAACAGTAGTATAAACATTTCTTTTTTTCTCAAAAGGTGTTATCAAACAGTTTGAGTCTTCAGTATGGGAAAATCAGGAAAAGTGTGACAACATGCACTACAGTTGACTGCAGTTTCAGGTAAGATGGCTGAAAACCCAGACCTCTGTCATCTCCTTCAGTTTATACATCCAACTACCTCCATGTTTTTCATGTATTCTGGGACCAACTGTTTTTTTATTTGCTCAGCACTATTAAATGCTCATACAAGAACCATAGGCTGAAATCTGAAAATTGCCTCCCGTCATCTTCCCAAGCTACCAATTGTTCAGCTTTTCTTCTAAACATGAGCTGTGAAAGATTTAAGAGAGGATAGAAGAGCTCTCTGAAAGCTGAAAATGTGAGTACAGTCGTAATGTGTTGAACTGAAGAGCAAAATAAATAACATATAGGTTGTATATTTTTTCATATATTGTAATTAAATAAAAGACCCTAGAATTTCTAGTTTGCAATACGTTTTCTTGGAATTTCTGTTCCTCTTTCCAAGTGTACACAGAGCTGTACCTAGACCCACTGTGGACTATTTCACACACATTATGTGAACAGTGCAAACACTGAATTATTTAAGAAAAAGTATTTTAACAAGGAGTAGCTGTGTATAGAGAAAATGCACATACTTGGGAAATAGATCCATTTACAGTGCTAAAGCTTCACATACTCCACTATTTCCCACATTTTTTGCCATATGTTTTATTAAACCAGGAACTTTTGAACCTTTGTCCCTGTAGGGAATTTAATTTAATCAAGGCTCATTCACAGGAGCGACAGATACTATATCTTGTCTCAAAGTACAGTCTAATTCTGCCTTGATGCTGCTGCATAATGGATGCATACTTTACACTTACATTCCAGAGTATATTTTTCAGCTAATATACTGTTCCAGCACTGTAGAAAAATCATCTGAAAATTGAAATGTGTGTCAGTCAAATGCTAGAGATTAATAAAAATTGCTGCCTGCATGAAAAACGTAAACTAGGTTTCTAGCAAGAAGATATTTTATTAGCAGAAATAAGAAGTTCTTTTCTGAATTCATTTTCATGTGATAAATTAACTTCTCTTACAGTACAGACATTAAATCATTTGAAGTTACCTTAATGCAGTTCTCAGCCCTTGCTGAGATTCCTTCAGTGCCCAGCAGCAGGAGCACTCAGCTAGCTGGAAATGAAAATGAGCTATTTATATAAAAATAGAGCCACCTTTGAACTGATTAAAAGTCCCCCTGTACACTGACTGCATAAGAGATCATCTGAGATTATTTGCTTTGTAAACCCCTCACCTCCTCTAGTTTCTATCTTGTAACCTTTAAGACTGATGACATTTTGCAGTGACACTTTTCAAGCCCAGATTTCTTAGCTATGCATTTCTTTAAGGTTTTGTTTTTTTTCTAAGACAAAGCTTTTATATTTTGCCCAAAGCACTCATAACATTGAAGTTTTCCTCATCCTCATAACTAAGTAAGACTGTCCAGATAGAAAAGAAGGTGATTAAATTCAACTTGCCTGCTGCAGAAGTTTGATTTTCATCAGTTGGAGGGGGAGTGGGAGTGAATGGGTACACGTTTCCTTGGGAAAAAATGGGAAATGGGAGTACGCATTTCCTTGTTTGTTGCCAGAGACTCAACTTTGGGGTTGCTTCATTTGTCAGCAAATGGTCTTAGAACTTTGTGATTCTGGTTTCTTTACAAAATTATTGAGTAATAAAACTATTGATGATGCATCTTCAGAAACCCATTCATAAGGCACTCATCTTCATATACTGCAAGTGGTTGATGTACATTATAATCCGATAATCTGTCTGAATTGCCTGATGCATGAGGCTTTTCATCATTGTATGTATTTCATCTTGGCCAAACAATACTATTTGTTATTAATGCTACTGTACTATGTCAGGAACGTGTTGTATATGAAGACTGGAACACAGTTTAGTGAGAAACCAACCAAAAAAGGCATTTCCTTCCCCAGTCTCAGTATAAAAAAAAAAATAAATTTAAATGTTTATGAACTGTCAGACTAACAAGAGAAAAGAATGAACATGAAGCTGGTCAGCATGGTTACCAGTGATCTGATGCTTCGGACCAGATTTGACTATTTACTTGGCAAAAATCTTGTGCATCTTTCTCTTAAAAGCTATAGAAAAATTTTTTGTACCATAACCTTTAGAGGTCCTCTCAGCAGGGGACTCAGAGGTCTCTCAAGTCAAGAGTGTAAGACCTGACATGGGAGTATCTTCCATATGGCTCCCAGTTCTACCTACCATAGTTTGGAATAATCCAGCTCCATTTCAGCAGCACATAAATTACTGGATGGGGCTCCCCAGAAAGCAAGTCCTCCCAGCACAAGGTATGGAAGCACATGTTCAAACCATTCAGTGTTTTCTGCAGTGATGATGAGCAACAGAACTAGAACTGCCTTATGAAGAAAGATTAAAACCAGCTAAAACATACATGACAGACCAAAATTGACCTGTATACGAATATCATTATAGGCTACAAGTATGTAGGAAAGACGCTGTTGTTAGCATGGTCAAAGGAGCAATCTGAATAAAGAGGTGATACTCGTTACTTAGGAATTCTGCATTACTAATAAACTAACCTTTATCACTGAATAATTTTTGCAAATGTTGTGACATAAACCACTACATAGTTTAAGAGTTACATTAATAAGTGTGAAGTTTTATGTGCTTTATGTGTTTTTTCTGAGTTTATGAGTCTATTAGGATAAGTAAGTTTTTATTAACTCTTGGATACTAGATCAATTACTTAAAGAATCTGCAAAAGTTGGGAAAAAAGACAGGAGAAAAATGTATGTGTGAAGCAGTTCTGAACAGGTTAACCTCCTGCAGATTCTTTCTGGTTTAGAAATGTACTTCAGTGTTATCTTAAAGACTGGCTAATTACACTGTTTCCACAAGCTCCTTCAGGCTTTTTGGTATTTTCAGCTCTCATATGTGACAGCCTAACATTTAAAGAACGATATAAATTGATGAATTGTTTGCAGCTATGGCACATTAGGTCTCACAGTTCATTTTCTAGCTAGTGCAGTCCAGTGCCCTCTCCATAGAGAAAGAACAAACTTCCTTCCCTTCTCAGTCCTAACCACAAGATTTCCCACCATTTTGCCAGCATTGGGTGTCCCAGCTTGCATGGATAACGAAGGCCAATGTGCTGTGTTCTTCAGAGAGCACCCATGCCTACACACACATACACAAGCATCGTCTGGACAAGACAGTGCAATCAAGAGGGAGTAGAAGTGCATTTCATAGATCAGCACATTCCTTCCTGCATTTAGTACCATTAGTGTCATCATGCCATTTCCTGGTGTTTTGTGTAAGGGTGCTTGGGGTTAATTTAACAGAGTCATTATGAAACCTTCTTAAATATATGTCTACATCAGGGTGCTGCAGTGATTTAACAAAGTCTATTTCTAACTTGATTTTCCTCATGCAGCCAAAATCCAAGCTTGGAAATAGCCCAATCTTCCAACTGATCTATCAGTTGACATATTAAAAATTCTTCTACACCATCATAAAGACCTTAATCTGCTACCATTTATAGTGTTGGGTGAGAATAAAATTGAAATCCTCACAACAGATAAAACTGCTCAGCAGCAGAGCCAGGATTCATTGCATGTGAACTGAGAGGACTATCTAGGACATGATTACAGGCTGAAGGATGTTCCAGTTGTACATACCACATGATTGACTTCTTAACATGTAATGTCTCATGGAAGGACTGATCTAAATCTCTCTGAAATTTGGACTGCATGGTCTTGATGGCATCCATCTTGATGGCTGTTCTTCTCATAGTTCAGTGATTGTTCATCCGTGGACTAATACTGAGACTTCTGAAAGAAGGTAATGGCAACGCTGGCCTGTCCTGTGTTTGAGGAGAAAGTGAACTGCGATAGGAGTGATGGTGAGAGGCACACAAGTGTCATCAGCAAGTCTCCCACCAAAGCTCAGTCCTACAATCAGTTCTCCTTGGTACTGAAAATTGTTTTTTCCCTTTCTGGGCCTCAGTCTAGAAGTGTCTGTAGAAAAGCTGTTAATTCCAGGAGATGATGGTGAGAGTAATCCAGTGGATGAAAACAGCACGCAAGGAAATGGTTTCTGAATTGGTTGCCTCTGTGCTTCTAGGGCATCAGCAGTCAAAGCTGGGATAGTGGTTGTCCTTCACCTTGGAAAAAACCTTACTAAGAAACTGAAAAAGAGACCAGAAATCAGGTTTGATGCCTCTGGATAACTCTGTCTGCTGTGTTTCTAGTGCTTTCTCTGACATTGCTGGATTCACAGCTTGCTCCCTCTTGCTGAAACCTCTGGCATCATGTAACAAGCAGTCCCAAAGCACCAAATGCAGGTGTCATTTTATACTGTAATCTAATTTACCTTCTTTTTAGCAGTCAGGTCTTCAGAGAAACCCTGGGAAAAGATCTCAAAGTCTCTTAGAAGTACAGCACAATTATTCATTAGGCTTCAAAAAATTCAAGATACTTTTTCTACTATTTATTCAAAACATTTGAGACATTTTTTTCCTCTCTGCCCACGTAAGTTTGGTGCCCCTTTCATTCCTAATGAAGTATTAAGCTGGACATAATCCCAGTATATTAAATTAATGATGGGGCAGTGAAGAATTGCTGTTATTCCTATTTCAAATGAGGAGAGGAGGCCAGCTAGAGTAACAATAGTATTTTTGGAAATGCTTGAGGAACAGAAAACTTACGACTTGAAAACCCATTGAGAAGCCATGGGGATGGTAGCATAGTCTGTTGCCAATTAAACATTTATTTGAGAAGACTTATATAATTTAAGATAGGTTTCAACTTTCTTATTGGTTTTGTTTACCCTAATGAGAATTTTTGTGACAACAAATGCCAGAGTCCTGTGTCTCTGCACACCCACCCAGAGATGGCATCTACTAGAATATAGGGGAAAAAATGAATGCAAAATATTAGGAATGTAGTTGAAGGAAAATCATATGAAGATTGCATTTATAACTTCATGGTTTTATCTTTGACATTATTTAATTATCTTAATCTTTAGTAGAAAAATTCTGCTGTACACTTATTTTGTCTTTGCATTTTCAGGTTTTCAGATGTTCTTGTTCAGACAAGCAATTACAAATAGGTAACCTGGGAGGAAATGAAAGAGAAGCTAGAACAAGAATAGTACTAGAAAGTGTAGGAAATACTGTTGAAGATTATGTCACCTAGTACTTCAGCATTTGAGGAGAGGAGAAAAAGAGAGTGCAATGAAGATTACATCTTCCCACTCCTTTTTTCTAACCAAGCTGTGCCCTCCAACCACTAAATCATCCTCCACGCTGCAATTCAGTCTTAGTTTACTCACAGAGCATTTGAATGTAATGAATAGGGAGAGACATTTTAGTAAGCGTGATTGACGCACACAGACAGATCTTGCTGTCTGCCAAATTCACTTTGTGCCCTGTTACTCAGAAGCGGCCAGAGCTGCGTGGTGGAGAATAAACTCTCCACATGAGGAATTTTCACAAGCACAGAACTGCCAGTTCCAGACATTTGGAAATCACAGCTTAGGCCTCAAAAGAGTGCCATTGGGCTTTAAAAAGTATGAATGTTTCATACTTAAAGTAATCCATTCGGTATTTTTGCATCTATGCTCTGGATTTGGAGAGTTATTATTTTTGTTTCTTTCTTATTTATCCATAAATGAAAGCTGACATTCTTTTGAAATTTTACAGTCCAGCAGTTGGTCTCTGTGAATACTTCCAGAAGTTGCAAGGCTTAGGATAAAGTTGCAAGTGCTGGCACTATGTCTGGCACAATAAGGGCTGCATCCTGCACGAGAAGTCCCCTATCAGGTGTGAGATAGATGGAAGACTGGTATCAGGAATATCAGATCAAGATGAAATATGTCAGAGAAAAATCAGGGAGCTGATGAGCTGAACC
>NW_010168372.1:11438-36835 GCF_000695765.1 Mesitornis unicolor
TTTTTATTGACACAAGCATGAGTCCTGTCTCCTGAATCCTATAACTCACAGAGGGCTTTCTCAGTGGGAAAGCCTTCCTCCACCAGATCAGGCTTTTGCCATCTGTCTTGATCTCTCTTTTTCTCCAGCTCTGTGCAGTCCAAACAGGAAGAGAGAATATAAAAGCCACTGACACGTTATTAAATGAAAAATGTTCAGGAGAGGTCAGGAACGAAATCTCAGGGCTGTTTAAAGTTGCTTGATTGCTGCCTGTGTAGCAAATAAGGCAACCATACAAAGGTCACTGTGTCTCATCCTATTACATCAGTGCCCTTTCAAAGTACATTGTGTCCCTTCAAGTTGTGTCACATCAAGAGGTGGTCCAGTGCTTCATTGTGACTGATATTCATTGCTAATTTAACTTTCTGCTGCTGGTACATCATTTGCAAACCGATTCTTGTTCCTGGAAGCGTATTTGTTATTTGCAAGAGTGTTTGGGCAATTTGCAGATGCTCCGTTTGATCGTTCATGTTGTTAGGAGAGCCACATCAAACAAGGGATTCTTTCTTCTCCTTGATCAGATGACACTTTTTTTTTAACAGCAGAAGAATAAGATATATATATACAGGATATATATTTGTCCATTCCTAAATAGCCATAATCTTCTTTAAACAAAATTAAAAAGCACGAGGAAAAAGCCAAAAACTTTGTCAAGCAAGCTGAAAATGAGCATGAACTTCGAGGATTTAAATGCTGACTGTACTTTCAGTACATGCTTGTGAGCTTGAGTATTTTTGCGTTACAAAACCACTTAAAACTCAAATCCCTTCAAATGTTACATTAGGAGTAAACTTCAGATTTCTCCGCTAGAGGACTCTCTCTTCTTTTAAATAACACGCCCAGCTCTCACATGAGGAATACAGGACCATGTCCTTTAGTCCTAGCTATCGGAGTGATTAGTTTATAAAAATGTGAGAATGAGGTCATGCTGAGGGACTTGTGAGAAGTCTCACATGTTCAGTCTTTAGCTCAAAATGGAAAAAGATTTGTAAAGCAGCATCCAAATCAATTAACCAAGCTGTGAGATTGAACTGAAGAGCATGGAAAATCTCACCCTGTTTTGACACATGCGTAATATTTTATACATACTGTTGCACTCTCAAAAATGCCTTCACCTTTTTCTGTCATTCACACTCCAAAATTTATCAAACAGGATTCTCACCCATGATCAGGATACATTGTTTCATTTTGACTTTAGTGAGTGTGGGAATATGCTAGTCCTTAACATAAACTATTGAAGCACCAGCAAAATGAAGTGTTGCTTTTTCTTAGCATCCATTTTTGTGTTAAACCTGACCCATTTAATGGGGAAATGCTACTCAGAGGGCTAACCTCCTGCTTGTACCCGGCTGTGTGATCCCTCTGCCTTTCCTCTAGCAGACCTGACTATTGTGCAGCTGCAGGGCGAGCTGGATTAATCAGCTGGCTCCACAGAGCACAAACCCACCGAAACACTCAGGAAGGCAAAGGGAGGCAGGGCACTGGGTCCTTTGCCAGGGAGCTGGAGGCATGGCACTGCTGGCAGAGGGCTGGGAGCTGGAGGCATGGCACTGCTAGCAGAAGGCTGGCTGGGAGGGAGAGGCAGGAGCAAGACTTGCTTTCAGCAGCAGCCTGCAGTTGCACCAGAGTAGGTGCAACACGATAGCGCAGATTTTCAGGCCACTAAAAATGTCACACAAACACCACTTTGGTTTTTATTTGTTTTGGTTCTGAAACTGAAGTTAGGTCACATCCTGGCTTCTGATCCATAATGCTGAATTCGTGCACCTTCCCGAAGTTCACTGGGTTCACAGCTGCTTAGTTTTATGCAGCTACAGAACAGGTGGCCCGAGAGAATTAGACAAATAAAAGATGTGTAAGTAAACTGGGGTTTACTTTTTTTTTTTAATTCCTCCTCATGAACATTATAGTCACATGGCTGTTCTGTATGACACTACAAACTATAGTACTCAAGGGATGCAGTCATTGAAAATAATGATGACAATATATCATGAGTCTGTTGGTTTGTGAAAACAGTCTCTGCAGTGCCTATTGAATAGAATAGAGACTTGGACAATGTCTACTGTATGTACTCAAGTTATAACACGTTCTTACATATATGGTACGTTTATGTTAAAAGTCAGATCCTCTCTCACTAGGAATATGTGTTGAAGACACAAATAAGATGTGTCAATTTGCTGATTTTCCTGTGTCTAACAGAATTACCATGCACTAACTGCAGTGAATGAGAGGAATGATAATTAATAAAAGAAAACATCTGAAACAAACAAAAAATTCCACATTGGTGTTTTAGCATTCCTCTATATTTTTTGTCTTTCAGGGTTGATAATATATATTAACATACTTTACAAATGTTTATGCCTTTGATAGCATAATAAATGGTTTAAAATATTTACTACTAAAAATTATTTTGGTTTTTTTTCCTGTACTTGCTTTTGAAACATACTAACAAAAAGCAAACAGTAGGCAAACCTAAATCTTGAAAAAGCAAACAAGTACCTAGACCCTTCTATGCTAATTAAGTATCTTGCCTTTCTTCTTGATGGGCTTAAGAACAGGATATCTTTCATTGTGAAAAGGTAGACTTCTTACCTTGGTGTCAATTACTTGATGCTGTATGGTATGGAGGGTTTGTATAACAGGTACAGTTTAGAAAGGAATACTCATATGGAGAAATTTTACGAAGTAACAGAATAAAAGAGTGCCCACTTCCACAGAACAATGGAATCCAATCACAAGGCTCTTTGAGATTAAAACCTAAGAACTACAGTAAGAAGACACAATTCTGTTATCCACCTATTTTTGTGTGAACAGGTAGTTGTGTTATCTAAATCTAACATTCTCCTGTTTCTTTTCAAGACAGACGTCTCAAGGACCTAGACTATGACATGGCCCACGTTCCCATGCAAAGGATTGGAAACCCTTTTATTAGTCCTTGCGGTGGCTCTCATGAACTTTAATCTGGACTGTTTGCCTGTTTGTCTGCTGTATGTTGCTGGATGAAGAAGAAGAGGAGAGGGGGAAATCTGGGCTGTAAACTTCTATTTGCTGGCAGGCACAGCTAATATAAGGAGAAAAGGCATCATAGTGTATTGCTCATGTAGACCCACTGCAGGGGTATGTCTGAATCAATTCTTGCTATGTGACTCAAGGCAAAGTGTAATTAATAATTCTTTACTTAGTGCCCTTCATCTAGATTCGAAGCTTTGTACCTTGCTGTGGTAGCCATAAGTAATGTCTATTCAATCCGTGATTAAAAGTTCTGAAAAAAATAACCCCCAAAAACCCAACCAAAACAATTCTGGTGGCAATTCTAGCTGGACTACTGGTGGAAATAGCCAGAGCATATACTGAGCATTGCAGAGTCTTCTAAGGCAATGTCTGCCAGGTGTGGATGGTAATTTTATTACAGAATAGAAATCAAATAGTTCAGCAAGTATAAAGGAACTGCTGAAGTCAGAGAAGAAGGAAGAACCATCAGAGGTTTAACAGAAACCTCAGAAACCAGATACGGTCACAAAAAATGTAAGTAAAGATTAATGGTGATACTTTGGAAAAAAGTACATATTTTCTTAGACAAGCTGATAAAATGGAGATGCTTTTGGACTTGGCATCCCTTAATGCCAAATCCAAAACCATAACGTTTTTCCCAGTATATTAGCTGACTTAATAAAAGATACATCCCCTCCCCTGCCTTACTTGTATCCTTAGATAATTATGGTTGTAAAAAACACTAGTTTTATTTTGGCAAAAT
Source organism: Mesitornis unicolor (assembly GCF_000695765.1). Classification (NCBI taxonomy): domain Eukaryota; kingdom Metazoa; phylum Chordata; class Aves; order Mesitornithiformes; family Mesitornithidae; genus Mesitornis; species Mesitornis unicolor. Next base: position 15,232 of record NW_010168372.1, read on the forward strand.
ATTACAAAGTAGAACAAAGATATCTTCTACAGTGATAGGTATCAGAGTGAAAATGAGAATACACATTCCTACAAAAGTAGTTCAGTCATGAAAATTTTAATTCATCATTGTCTCCTTTCCTCTTACTTCTTGCAATAAAGGCATCTTTCTTTCTGCCAGGCACATGCATAGAGGGCAAATGAAGCTCTTTCCTGATTATAGTAAATGGAAAGGTCCTGGTTTCTAGGTGAAAGTCTCAAATCTTCATTTTCCTTTTGGAAGCAAAGGTCAGTCTGTAGTCTCAACTGTTTTAAGGTCTACAAAAGTTAAACCAAAACCAGTGGAAAGCATGTTTATGTCTTTTAACAGTAGTTACCCACACAAGGTCAGCTTGGTGCTGCTGGCACTGACCTCTGGTAGAATGTTGGGTGTCAAATTCAAAATCTTGGTCTTTCTCATTGATAGCCAACTCAGACCTTGGTTTATGATATGTAAACAATAATCCAATACACCAGGACTGGGGCTGGCACCTTCAAGTGTCTGGCACAATGGTGACCAGAGCAAAGCTTTCCAGAAAAGCACACCAACCCCAACAAGTGAAATTCTGTGAGCTCACCTCACACTGAGGTCTGTGAACCAGCATACTCCCTTCATCATCTTCTGCTCCAAGTCCATTTCTTTGACCATTTATGCCCGCAACCCCATATAAATTGCCAACAACATGTACACTGATAAACACTTTAACAGCAATCCTCCTTCCCTATCTTGCTCTCATCAAAAAAATCCTTCTACCAAAGGTTTTCCTCTGCACAGGCTCCTCTCCCTGGGGGCAGGATGAAAGGAGAAAGAAGCGACAGATGTTCGTGGGTTTCGTTAATGTGCTATTAGAAAGCACTCAGACACTATGGTGATGAGGGCATTATAAAAGTCCGTGTGGAAGAGAATAGAAAAGGCACATCGCATGTAACATCAGAAGCAGAATCGGTGTAACAACTGCGTACGGCTGGTTTGCTGCACCTTGCTATGGCATCTTGTCCGCTTGCCAAGCCTCTCCATTTGTCCTGGCCCGCTGTTGACAGTGGGATGGAGAAACACACAGGGTGAGCACGCTCTCAGAGAAAGTGTACTCTGTCTTGCATGTCCTAAAGCACTCCGGGGATTAAACAATAGGAATCACAGGCAGGATTAGCATTTTAATGGGGAACAATGAGTTTGAAAATTCCCATAATTTGGCCTTTGAGCACCATCTAAAAAAACTCCAGGCGCAGGGGGATGGAGACAGAGAGACGGAGAATGTGCTCTGACCAGACTTATGAGAAATTCAGCCTGTGTTTTAATGAGGGATGGGTTAAAGTAAGTCAATGCAGCTGACCTTGCTGGAGACACATTTTCCTCACTCCAAATCCTGACATTTCAGACCTGCTTTCACACGTTCCGTGAATAGATGTCATTACTCATTATCACATTTATCATTACAAGTCTAAAACAATGAGGTGTCAACTAGAGGAAGGATTAAAATAGGCTTGAAAACTTCCCCCCCACGTCCCCAGAAAGTACCTGGCATAGGTTATTATGTGGCAACATGTTTCAAGAGGGGAAAAAAGAAGCCCTGCTTCTGACACCAAAAAGTGTTCCTCAGAGATGTTATCCTACTGAGACCAAAACTCTCCATTATCCTGTTCCCCTCCAGACTAGCATGACATTGAGCTGAGCTTGGAGAGATAATAGCCAGTTCTTCCCTGCACTGGGGGTTTTATTCTCTACTTCACTGCAGGTAGCATCAAGTGCACGGCACAGGTCTTTCCTCCTGTTTTGGAGAAAAGTCGATGCAGTTTTCATGTATGGTGATAAAGTCCATTAGAAAGAATAATTTGACAGTCAATTTCTGAATCTATTTGTGGCAAACTGTCATGGGATGGCTAGGGTGAATGGAAAATGACACAGTTACTGAGGTGTGGAAAAGGGTGAATACCTGGCATGCAAAACTAGAGAGGCTGAAATTATCTCCTTAACAGATGTCACTCACTAAGCATAAAGAGAGCCCAGCCGCCCTGTTTCCAGAAGGAGGTGATGTTCGGAGCACATCACAGGATCCCTGCCCCATGCAGCACCTTGCTCTGCTCTGCCAGAATGGCTCCATCCATTGCCCCACAAGCAACCAGATCCTGGAAAATGAATTTTGAAAAAAGCTCTTTTTTTTTTTTTTGGAAGATTTTGGTTTTCTTTTTCTGTTTGTTTTTTTTGGGCATTGGGGTTAAGCCCTATCAGTTTCCTGATCTGCTTCACAACATGGGCACACACATGGCAGTGCCAGCACAGAGGGAGGAAGCAGAACACCATGGCACAGGCCAGAAATGAGCAAAAACTAGGAGAAAAAGGTAGGTAAGAAAGGATAGGAAGGTATTGCTCTCATATAGCTTGTGTAGAGATTCCTAAGCCTATTCCACAATCCTGAATTTGGTGATAAATGTCATGTGCTGGGAATGGGAATCATGCCTTTAGATCTGCTTTTTTTTAATAGAAAGAAAACTGGCATTTCACAAATAGTAAATCCTGCTATTTGCAAATGAACTTTAAAAGAAACCTGCATAAGTTAATAGAAGTCTCTGTCATTTAGCCAAATGCAAACTCAAGTGAATAAGACTGCCAATTATCAGTATAATTTTGAAAGAAAGGTATTCAGAACTAATTGTATGCTTCACTTGGATAGCCAGTCTCTATCACTTTGTGTTTGCAGTGCCATTTTCTATCCAATTGACAGTATTATGGCTTTTTTTATGGAATTTTCTCATTTGAAAAATTGAAAGCCTTAGAAAAAGAAAATCCAACCTCCCCAAATTACCTCTGTCAGTTACTTTTTTATGCCACTCCATCGTGACCAGCAGAACAGTCAGGAGAACTGGAAAATTTAACAGAATGTGGATGCTTGGAAAATGGCTACTTCTGTACATATGTACAGTCCTGGTGGGGAAATTGCTTATTACTTATTTTGGTGATTGAAAGACCCTGATCGTGCTTACATCAGAGTGAGTGCTATGTGAGAGCTGGATAACTTTGCCTTTACTCAAGTACTTCTCAAGTGCAAGCCTGGAATCCACAGGGCCCTGATGGATCTCTTTTGCTTTTCTCTAGCGCATTACTCAAGTGCTAAAGTGCTGTATGCCATACTGACAGTGGAAAGGTATCTAAAATGGCTTATGTGTTCCAGCCTGTGATGTAAAAAGCTTTCTGTGGGAAAGGATAATGCCCACACACGTGCAGTGTATTGACCCCTGTGAATTTTACAGCATAAAATGTCAAATGCACATGCCACTGTGTAGGCCAAATGAAAAGAGACATTGCCTGATTTTGGAAACAATTTGATTTCCATTTACTGATCACAAATTCATTGATTTAAAAGGCCAGAGGGACCACAATGATCGTTTGGTCTGACCTCTCGTATCTCACAGGCCAGAGAACCTCACTCATTAATTGCTGCCCCTAGACCATAACTCCTGCTTGTGTGAATGCAGTCTTCAGAGGCAGACTGCTTCAGTGCCCAGTCACGTGACTGCAAGTAAACAAGAAATGGGCAATTTTGTGCAAATGTTGTAACTGTCTAGTGGGGAACATTTTTTTTTTCTTTCCTGGATTTTGTTTGAGACTTCTGAATGATTTTGCCATCATCTCTGACAAATGAAGTCCTGCACTTATTCTGTCAGCAGTTAAAAACACAGCAATACTTGTTTCTCCAACACCCCCCTAACCCTTGGCCTCTGCCAATGCAGGTGCCAGCTTTGGTGGCATTTTCTGTAATATGGAGAGTTTTCATCTCCAAACTGGACAGACAAGTTAATTCCCTTCACATGGTCCACTGAACAGCCATCAAATGGTGATAAATTTCAGCAGCTGTTCACCTGCACTGGGTTCACTTTTGTAATTGTAAGTAACTGAAATATTGTAATGTTCTACTCTGAGCTTTATTATTGCTATTTTATAACAACTCATTTCCCCTTTTTAAATTGTAAGCATACTTTCACATGCTAGATATTTGTTAAAATAGAACGAAGATGTAATTTAGCATATGACACAGTACACTTACGTTATTTCACAGAAACATCAAGAATAGTTAGCCCCTGTCCTTAAAAGTTTAAAATCGAAACTGCATAGAATAGGCTATGGTAAAGATTGTACAGTATAACTCTTAAGATAACTCCTGTCACTACGCTTTGATACTTGCCTTGCATTTCCTGTAAATTAATCTTTAGTTTCCAACTGTTAATCTATGGAACTGCAATGTACAATATAAATGAGACCTTTTAAAAATAGCACAGTAATATAATGAATTAAAATGACAGTAAAGAAAAAAAATCTTACTGTTGTGCCAGAAATCAGTTCAATATGCTGGCTTAGTCTTTTTTAAATGAAATTGAATTGATGAAGTTAAATGCAGTTCTTGCACAGAAAAAATATGTACGATAAATATTTATGTGGTCACCACTTTAGATGTAACATATATTCACCATATATCTTCATATGATCAAAACTTGGGATATCTTTATTATTTTTACATAGGATGCAAGCAAGCATAAGATAGTAGTGAATGAAAAGTAGAAGAATTTTGTCCCATAAAAAGTCATATTTATTAGAAGGTAACAGTGCGATATTACCCCTTTTGCCTGAAAATTTAGTTAATTTTCAAAGATGTGACTTTATTTAATTAGAACTAGAAATGGTGAGTAGAGTTATCTTTGCTGATAATTTTTTATTTGTGTATTTTACACAAAGAATGCACCATATCCATACATTTACACACAGGAGGGTTCAAACAGGTGATATTTCTTTATGTTCCCAGCCCTCTGCTACTTACCAATCAGCCCAGAAATCTCTCTGAAAGCTTTTCTTAAGGCCACAGAGTGTGTTCCCAGTGCTTCTTTAAGTTGTCTCTGGGTTTTCTGCTGCTTCTGTTTCAGTTTCCCTTCCTCTCTTTCACTAAAATGTTACTCAGAAAAATATTCCTGAACATTGCTGCATTTGTTTGAGGAGTAGCTGTAGCCTTTTGCTTAACTGTCTTCTTACACCTCAGCACTTGATATCCATGCTGATTTTTTCTCAACTGCTCTAGGCAACGGCACTAATATTTTCAATGAGGCACAAGAGGCTCTATATTAATATTTAACCTTTGTTCATTACTTCTGATATTGTGCTCATGAAAGACACTGGAGAAAAGAGAAATGAGAAACAGCTCTTGAAAATATGGCACAAAACAAGTGCCACACAGAACCTAACACAGCAGTTTTTTTCTGTACCTATTAATGGTTTGACTTTATTCACCACTGCTCCCAGTTAACTGTTAGCCAGAAAACTATAGCAAAAAAAAATTACTTAGTATCTTCTAATATTGATGCTCACAAACATAAATACTAGCCCTCACAATTCCTAATGACTTCTTGCACGATAAAAGCCCATAGGATGGAGGCTTGGACTAGGGGTGTCCAACACTATGGGTGTTATATGCTCAGCTGGGTTTCTTTATTACTAGCATCTTCCAAGGGGTTTTGTTTCGTTTTTGTCACAGCCATCCACCACAGATGCAGGTGTTATATTTGGACTCTGGTGCTGCAGTGAGTTAAAGCCCACAAGCTTTTGCAGAATCAGGGAACAGTTCTCAGCAAAATAAATATGTGTAGGAAGACCTTTCTTTGCTCCTCTGAACAGGTTCAGGGATCCGCCTGTGGAGGAAAGGGAGATCCGTTAGTAGGAATTAGAAAAATAAGGTAAATTACAGCCCAAAGATGGTGTTAATTGCGTCAATCAAGTAAAACTGAGAATCTGCAATCTTCTGTGCTTCCACAGGTCTCATCTTGGATCAGTGGCACAGCAGTAGCTAAATAACTGCTTCTCCTAAAAGTCACTGTTGGTTGGAATTAATCTAAATTCAACTGTCTAAAAATCAATCATCTATTCTATACCTAGGGTCAACAGAGAGAAAGGTTCCCTCAACAATGATGCATCTCACTGGACATAGTGCCTGTAACACTCCCTTATAGCCTAGATGCTTATAAGCTAGATGCTTGCCTTTAAGAAGATATGGGAAGTTGTATTCCAGTGTTGGTGTATATTTACATGGCAGTCACAGAAACAGCCTTGGTATCACAAGCAGCCTGCTACATGGGAGTCTACATGTGATGCACATTTCTGATATTCTGATTTTGAACACTTACAGGAGTAAAATTCTGCTTACCTTGGATGTGAGGCTTTGCACAGGAGTATCGTGGCTTAAGGCACTACTATTAGTTGCAATGGCAGGAAACTATTCTGCAATCTGTATTGATTTGAAAACATTGCCTTTGATTTTGGGTGCTATATCTGAGGTAACAACTAGCTTAGGAATAACTGTAGGCAAAAGCTAGGAGGAATACTTTGCAGCAGAGCAAAGTATTCATTACTCTATTCTTTTCATACTATTTCATATGACTGATTGTAATTTTGCCAATATTTTAGGGTTAGCACCTATTAAAATGCTTCATCTACCATAAGGTTGTGTTCTTGTAACAGCTCTGAAGTTATTTGCTTGTAATCATAAGAAAGCATCAGAGCTGATATGTGAAGTGTCAGTCAGCTTTTGGATCATCATTTGCTATGACAGCAGTGGGAAGGAAGAAGAATGGTGGTCGCAAATTTATTTTAATGTGTCCTGCAACCTTGTGATTGATTAGAGGAAAAACAGATTGTTTCATCCTTTTTCCACAATTGGATTTTCTGGTTAAATCCAGAACTGCCAAAGTGCAATAAAACACTCTCATGAAAGCAGTAATCTCCCTAAATCTTCAAATTCCCCCCACCCCCACACACCTCATTTCATACACAAACATGGAACAAAATGATGTCTAAAACCAGCAAAACTGATTACCATCAGCAGAGTTTCCTTTTTAATGTATTAGACCTTTAATCTTTTCTTAAATGTTGATCATTAAAATTATTAAACCACTTCCCCTTCTCCTGCCAATGTATATTTTTTGAATGAATTAACCCAGGTATTTAAAAAATGTTACTGCATTATTTCCACAGCTCTCCTGGTGTGTCTTCTAGTGTAAAATTTGCATTGTTTAATGAAGTAATCTCATTACTTCCTGCAAAGCCAATGGCCTCTAAGAGCTGTAGGAACTGCTTCTCCCCTCACTTCTTCCCGGGAGCCCGGGGGTTCAGGAAGGTCCTCAGGACAATGATGAGCAGGCAGAAAGATCGCTCTCTTTGAAGTCCTCTTCTGGGAATGGGTATGCAGGCTTTTCAGAGCTACCTTTTACTTCTTTTTCAGGGCCATGAATTGAGTGAATATTGGTCTTAAGAATTTCCACAACCAGTAAGTTAACTACTGGTTAAATAAACATTATAGCAGCAAATAATACATAAGAAATTTTTTTTTTACTGTGAGGATGACAGAGCACTGGACCAGGCTGCCCAGAGAGGTTGTGGAGTCTCCTTCTCTGGAGACATTCAAAACCCACCTGGATGCCTTCCTGTGTGACCTGGTCTAGGTGATCCTGCTCTGGCAGGGGTTGGACTGGATGATCTTCAGAGGTCCCTTCCTATATACTAATATTCTGTGATTCTGTGATAGTATAATTATTTACACACTTGTGACAGGACTACAGCACTGCAGGCTCCATAGGGGTAGTAGCAAACAGCAGCAGGTTAGGCAGGTACTTTTCTTTGCAGGATGACTGAAATGACTGGCAAAGATGTTCCAAAGTAGTGAGGAGTCTCAGGAGGCCCTCCTGAGACATCTCAAGGAGACACTGACTTTTCAGAAGAGCAGAGGACCTGCTTTTTGAATATCACACTTTCTGAAGGAATCTCTGTGACAGAGCTAACCCAAATAATTTGTTACATTTTAAAATACCGATCATTAATAAACTTAATACTATGGATCCCAAATTAAGCATTACCCTGTCTTTCAGTGAGGTTTAGGTTCTTGCACTAGACTTAAAAGCAAGTGACAAACCTTTCTTCAGCTTTTCATTTAGTATAAATCTAGTGCCTGTGACTGACAGAAATGAACAATGCAGTCATGAAATACAAATTATGGAAAATGAGTAAGAGAAATTATTTTATGAAATAAGCCATACACTGACCACAATGACTTCTGCTCCACACTGTCTGCTCTCTCTGGAGACTGGTGACTAAGAACTGGGTGCTGTGGGAAAAATGTTTGCGTGTAGCAGCTGAGTTTCTGGATGTTTTGATCTGATCTTGTGAACACTTAAGCAAATGAATAACCTCCCACGTTTGAGCAGTCCCACTGGACACGAGTCACTTCTTCCTTAGGTGTTTGCAAGCTCAGGGGCATATAAGTACTCCGCTTTCTCTACAAACAAATTTGTCATTTACTTTTCATTTGCAACACTCAGTTTTTCTTTAATTTCATTCAAAACAAGTAATGTTCTTATTTAAACAGAAACAGAGAGTGTGCCACCTCAGTACGTTGACAACTAGCCAACCCAGCTAACATAGAGTATGAGTTACAGTAAGCACACATGGCAAGTTGCAGCGGTCATTTATTTTGAGCAAGTTCGCCAACTTGGCCCGTCTTCCTGAATAGTTCTCTTGTTTGATACAAGCAATGAAAGACATTCCACTTATCTTAATTGCTTTACTCCTGTCTTCCATATTTCTGTAATGGTTCTTGATAGTTCAGACTTAGAAATTAAATGTATTGTCTGCTAATATTTCCACAGTTACCAAGTATGAGCAGTTAGGTAGTATCATTGATAGATAAATGCTAGCCTTTCACTTTTAAAAGTCTGAAATTCTGCTTTTGCATTAGATTAAAAGCACAAGCAATGTTGGCTGGATTAGTTTAGCTCCTGGCTGGCTCCTGTAACAAAGCAACCAAACCAAAATGGCAGTGTAATCAGTTTAATACAGCTGTGTAATCAGTGTAATACACTGTGTTTCAGTGTAATACAGCTGTAACCAGCTGTATTGATAACTGCAGTTCTTGTGCATAACTTACATGTAGATAACCTTGTATGTGATCAGAGAAAGTTTACTTTCAGGTAAACAGTTACTTTCTCTCCATATGAACAACTTTGGTTTAGACATTTTTATAACAGGCTTGCATAGCTAGTAAAGTTATGTGAAGACAAATAAGAGTAGGGAATTTAGATCTGGTTACAAAAAAACTCTCCAGCAGCCCTCATGGAAACAGATCATGTTTGCTTAGATAAGCATGCAAAAGCTAGGAAATGCCAGAATTCATGTTGTCCATATAACCTTAATATGGCTGTCTATATATATGCCTCAATTCCTTGGACCCTGGTACCTGAGCAAAGTGTGAATCGGGGTTGTGTAAGACAGAGGAATTTTGAATTTAAACTCCTGCACAAATAAATGGTTGCTAGGACAGTTTTACAGGATTAAAACAAAGCATTGCCTTCCCCCCCATACCTTCATGTTTGCAGATGCCTGCCTTATTGTAGATTACTGGTTTCAGAAGAGGCATACTTCCAGCATCTATAGTTCTGGTCCTGCTTGGTGGAAGCCTGGCAATTTTGAAAAACAACACAACATTGGGATTTATAATGGAAAGTGAGTGGCACCCATGGTGATACAATGATCTGGAGGAATTTCCACTGGGAGTTGTGGTCATTTGGGTGCTTCTGTGCTAGATTGCTCCAAGAGTTCGACTCATGGAAGGGTTTTCCAGCTCTTTGCTCTCTTCTGCTTCCCCTGAGCCACAATTTTTTAAGTGCTCAGTTGTGCTCCATATGTGGCTACACTTGAAATGGTTCTCTTTTTTTCCTGATTTACTTTTAAAAATGGATTATTTAACTGACTGAGTTCAGAGAGTGTCTCCACAAAGAGTTGCAGCAGCTCGGCTGAGGGGCTGGTAAATTGTGGTGGTCGTTGCCATAGCAGGTGTGAGAAAAGGCAGAGGTCAGGAACCTGTTAAGCTGGCTTTTCTGCTGGAAAAACTATAATGTGGAATAAACCATTCATTTTTACTTGTGCTCTCGCCTGTAACTTTAATTTACATCTCCATAGATACAGTACTGTACTGCTACTCAAATAGCAGTCTCTCATGTAGCTCATGAGCACATTTTACCCAGACATCACCTTATCTGCAGGCAATCTGGTACTTCTTACCATTACCCTGCTCTCTCAGAAAGCGGCTGCGAGTCGTGAAGGCAGAGTGAAACCAGATACATTAAAAAAAAAAATCAGATCTCAGTAAGAATTAAGAGACCTTAGAAGAATTTCCCAGCAGACGACAGTAGAAATTAATTAAGTACCCCTTCTCCACTGGATTAACCAAGGCATACTGTTTCCTTTAGTAAAGAGAACTTCTTCAATATGCAGACCAGGTGCTGTAGCCCTGTCCTTGCCTGGCCCTGGGCTCCACTGAGCTGCGCACTGCCTTCACCTCATCCTCATCCTCATCCCATGCCATGCCATCCCATGCCATGCCATGCCATCCCATCCCATCCCATCCCATGCCATGCCATGCCATCCCATCCCATCCCATCCCATCCCATCCCATCCCATCCCATCCCATCCCATCCCAGGGGATACTTTCCTGGTAGGACCTCATGGTGCCTGGGGATGGCCAGGCTGTGTCTGACCTTGGTCACTACCCCCAACCTGGCCTGACTCACCTTGCTGGGTACTGCAGGATAGGGCTAGTCAGGGAGGGAGGGCACTCTTGGCCCTGTGACCTCCAGCCTTGCCTGGGTGCCTTGGTACTGCCTCCTGGTCCAGCTCCACAGGGCAGCCCTCTTATGTATGGTTTCATTAGCAAATTAATCAATTTTGCTTTAAGGACAAACTGAGGCTAAATCTATAAGAAGCACATGACATGAGCTTCTCAAAACCCTTTCTGCATAGAGCTAATATTCCTTGTGAATTATGTATTCCGTAAAAATCGTCACAGAGCTGAAAGACTCTGAGTTCAGGACCTGCAAAGGAATCTCAGCACATGCTGAAAACAGTAAGCAGATGTCAGTTCTGTAGGTGACACTTGCCAGCCCTCGGAAGGCGGCATCTGGCCTTAGGACTTCCTAGAGTCAGGAGAACTTCCTAGGAGCTCCACGGTACCCTGACTCGCCATCCTCATGTCCTTCAGGCCATGGACGTGGATCCTCTCCTTGATACCCAGTGCTATGGCTGCACCTTCATCCCTCCCATTTCTCCCTCTGGAAAGAAGCCTGGATAGAAAGCAAGCTAGAGTAACAGCACTAATGTTGACTGCCTTTTCTACTGGGTTCCTAGCAGGGAACCACGCACTGCAAAATGTTTCCTTCTTAAACTCAGGTTGCCAGGTCCGGAGCACACAGTGTCACTACCAGGAGACTTTCGTGAGGAGGCGAAAAGAGGGCAGATGGCTCCCCTCTGAGGTTTTACCTTTCCTTTTGGCTTCTACTCCTCTCCTATCTTACAGCGTAAGAGAGCACAGAGGTCTCTGAACAAGCTACCTAGAAAATTCACTATTGTGCACTGGTAACTGGAGAAAAGAATGCCTGATTCATTACCATGCTGCTGCCAGGCCTACAGCAATAGAACACCATAGAAATCAGCTGAGATGAAGCTGGAATAGAGCTACAGCAGATCAACACAGAGAATAAACAGTCACGTCATTATATTTATACATGAGGCCTTTGCACATTGAAAGCACTCCATGCACTGCAAAGCAGCAGCATCACACTTGTAAGTACCAATAAAATACACCTCTTTGCACAGCACGACCTGCTTACTACAAAATAATACAGCAATCCAGTTCTGTGTAAACAGCCTGGTTTCCCTCTCCAGAGCTGTGAGCTTGTAAGGTATTGCTACTGACTGTCTTTATTCAACAAGAATAATGTCAAATACTCTTCTGGCAGGAAAAAATGCAGACTTTGACCACACGTTAACCCCATTAGTATGGTGTTAACTTTTGACTTTAATTTTGGCACAGTGTTAGGGGTATTTAAAAGCAGAAGAAACTGAAAGGAGATGTTAAACACATTCGTCTTTCTCTTGAAAACTGGAAGGATAATTCAATGCTAATGTCATGAGATGGCTAAAAGGGCTTCATGTCTCTGTGTCTTGCATAGAGTGTTTCTGCAGGTAACCTGGGCAACTTGCAAACAACAGCTGAATAAAGGAAACATGTCATACAGTTTTTAAAAGGAGTTGCATGTGAACTTTACCCCACAAAATCATTTCAGATGCATATCTTAGGAGGACTAAAGAATGAATGTTCAGTAACACATTCATTAATTAATCAAGATATAATGGTGATCACAATAATATACTGAAAAAATCTCATTAATTATGAAATTTCCTATATTGTAATTTATGCCAGCACTTTACATACAAACAAATTTTTCTTAATAAACATTTGTTAAGGGAGTAAAGCTCCTAAAGAGGTATAATTTTGGTCTTTGAAATACTACGTACATTGCCTCCAGAGGTTTAATATTTGGCATAATGCAATTTGCAGCTTCAGCTGCAAAAGGTGTCTGAGAAAATTAGAGACCATAAATTACTAATCACATAAAACTTACAATAGCAAAATGATGGTCGCTTCCAACAGTGAGATTACTATAACAAAAGCCAATACTTTGATTTCCCAAGACTGCAAGATTGTAGATGGATAAACATGAGGCATACAAAGAGAGATGTGCTCAGCACTCTCTTAAGGTAAACTTGAATTTTATTTTTCAATGGTTGCATATATTTACTGAAGGAGAAATGTAGAGTCAGCTGCAATTGCATGGAGAAACCATTATATCTTATGGGTAGTAAACTCCAAATATGCCCCAGGGGACTGATTGGAAGTTACCTACAGTTCTCTCATTATCACAGCACTTTGCGTCTCTGGTGACTTTTGTCATGGTAAGCAGATTGCAGAGGAGTGAGTGCAGGATGAAAAAATCAAAGTACAGGAGCATATATTATGAGATACCCACACTTCATCTACTTCAACAAAGCACAGGAGCAAACAGTCTTAACTCTTCTGTAGCTGTAGTTATTTGTTCTTCCTGTATTGGTGGTACCTATTTTTGGCAGGATTACCCTCCTATGTCTATTTGTAAGTATTATAAGAATGCAAAAAATCATCCACACATGGGATTTTCTCTTTTCTCTTAGTAATTGAATGGGCAGATGGGTGAGCTTGAATTCTTCAAATAATATACACACAGCCAACACATCCAGTAGAGGGACAGATAAGGCAGTCCACTCTGAGACATTTGCTGAGGTGTGAGAATATTTCCATTGACTACCAAGCTAATCACCTTGGTCATACCTTCTAGTCCCTGGTGAAAGCTGCCCAGAGGGCATCTCCTTGGTGCAGTGTACTGAGGCACCAATGGTTTGTCTCTTTGCATGTTGCTGAAGATTAAACACAACTGCTTCTACAGGAAGCACACATGGGCAGCATGGATGTGATAAGACTGAAGTTTTTCAGACCAGTAGGCCCTCAATACAATTTTTAAATTGTACAAAGAGGAGCATTTGTTTGAGTTTCATATGGACTAGGAACAGATTATGTTATTTGGATGTTAAAATTAATGCAGTTCTTTGCTGACAGCCAATGTAAAATGCATTGCTTGGGATTTCTCTGAAGTTCCATATCACATTTGTTGTAAATTGTTTTAAATAACAGGGATGAGAAATGTGGTATAATGCAGCACAAGAATTTTAGCTCAGATAACACAGAAATAATGGATGTTTCTTTATAGTCACAAAATTTGTTTAGTAGTGCAATTTATACTTCAGTAAATGAAATATTAGGCTATATTCAGAATATCATTGTATTAGACATTGTAGAGATATACTGTAACTGATTGTCTGTGTCTCAGAGCTATGATCTAAAAGCCTTAACAGCAGAAGGGAGAAACGGGTGACAAAAAAATCTCAACAACTAAAGTGCGGTTCATAGCCAAGTATTAAAAGCAAGTATCTCACCATTTCTGATGCTGACCTTTCGTCATGGGCATCAGATCAAACAATGTGATGAATAAGAATTCCTTCTGCTCCCTTTCTCTGGTCAGAACTGCAATGGGTGCTACCAGCCTGAGAAAGGCTGTGGCCTTCTCACCATTCAGCTACAGACTTGAAACACTCTTGGCTGAAAGCTGAGAGTGCTTGCTACATGCAAAACAGGAAACTTCATTGTAGGGTATTTTTCTGTCAATTACTTCTGCTGCAGTTACTTTTAAAGACTAAACAGTGAAGTCACTTAATATCACTTAATATCCAAACATCACAAAAGGAATTTAGAAACTAACAAAATCGTTATGGTTGGAAAAGACCTTTAAGACCATCAAGTCCAACCATTATCTAACTCTACCACACTCACTGCTAAACCATGTCCCTGAGCACCATATCTATATGGCTTTTAAATACATGCAAGGATGGTGACTCCACCACTTTCCTGGGCTTTGATAACCTTTGATAACCTTCGATAAACTTCCAGTCTTTGATAACCCTTTCAGTATAAAAGTTTTTCCTAATGTCTAACCTAAACCTCCCCTGGTGTAACTTGACTCCATTTCCTCTTGTTCAATTGGTTGTAACTTGTGAGAAAACCCACATTCACCTCTCTACAACCTCCTCTCAGGTAGCTGTACAGAGTGATAAGGTCTCCCAGCAGCCTCCTTTTCTTCAGACTAAACAACTCCAAGTCCCTCAGCCACTCCTCATAAGACTTATTCTTAAGACCCTTCACCAGCTTTGTAACCCTTCTTTGGACCCTCTCCAGCACCTCAATGTCTTTCTTATACTGCAATGCCCAAAATTGAACACAGTACTCAAGGTGTGGGGTCACCAGTGCTGAGCACAGTGGGACAATCACTTCTCTAGTCCTGCTGGCCACACTATTCCTGATATGGGCCAGGATGCCAATGGCCTTCTTGGCCACCTGGGCACACTGCTGGCTCATGTTCAGCCAGCTGTCAATCAACACCCCCAGGTCCCTTTCTGGCCAGCAGCTTTCCAGCCACTTATCCCTGAGCCTGCCGCATTGTATGGGGTTGTTGTGACCAAAGTGCAGGACGCAGCACTTGGCCTTGTCGAAGCTCATCCATTGGCCTCAGCCCCTTGATCCAGACTGTCCAGGTCCCTCTGCAGAGCCTATCTATGCTCAAGCAAATCAACACTCCCACATAACTTGGTGTTGTCCACAAACTTACTGAGGGGGCACCCAATCCTCTCATCCAGATCATTGACAAAGATGTTAAACAGGAGTGGCCCCCACACTGAACTCTGGGGAACACCACTTGTGGCTGGCCGCCAACTGGATTTAGCTCCATTCACCACCAGTCTTTGGGCCTGGCCATCCAGTCAGTGTTTGATCCAGCAGAGTGTACATGCATCCAAGCCTTGAGAAAGCAGTTTGTTCATGCACCAGTGTGTATATTTTTTTAAATTGATTTAGAAATGCAGCTAGTCCAGCTTCTCAGTTCTTTGGAAATCCCTAGGTGGCAAATGTTGACTACAGAAAAAACACTGGGCAAGCCGTTAATCCCTAACATGGGCACCTCTCTTAAAAGCTAAGGAAAATGGCTGTAGTAATTGGATATGATAAAAATAGTAAACATGGCATAAGATGCAACTACATTTACTGAAACCATGTATTTCCTATTTATTTTCCCTGGCTTTTCTATTACTTCCTTGCATTTAGAGGAGGAGTAACTCCTCTGGTTTAGTAACTGTTATTTAGGAGTCATATAGCAAATAAAAGGCATTGCAGTTAAAACCTGTGGATAAATACATGTTCTAGAAATAAGCTTCCCCATAAAAGCAGACAGTTCATACATATCTTTCATATGATTGTTTAACCTTAATATTTTTTCTCTATAAGGTTAATATTTTATTCCATTTTACCTCCCATAAATTCTTGAGAAGCACAACATAAAAAAGTGACAAGAGGTATCCAATTTCCTACTAAAAAGTCTGGGAAGTCATTGCAGGTCTATTGAGTTAGCTCCCAAGCACTGATTTTCTAATCATACTTGGAAGCATATCTTCATTCTATTCATTAGTGTGAGTAATTAGTAATTAATAGGAATATGCAGCCTTAAAGAAGGTGTTGCAGAGGACTACGTTTTCCAGGCTTCAGCTGCCTGGAGATCAACCTTAGTGCAAACAGAGATACTGATTAATGCAGTCTCACTTCCATAAGCCAGCTAGTCACAACCATGCTTATTCTGCAGCAGAAAGTTACTCACATTGAATGTACATCAATCTCCTCGCAATAAATGTGTCACAATCTGCTGCTGGTAGCCCCACACACTCTGACACAGAGCCTCTCCTGGTCCCAGGAGCTCTCAAGGAGCCCCAGGCTGTGGTACGGTACAATGTGTTGTCATCATCATGTTTATGCCTTCACAACGGGATGCTTCTTAGCGGGGATGGTGCTGATTCTTCAGCTCAATGTGTTCTTAATCACAACACATAGGTCCATTCTCCTCCAAAACACCAATGTAAGTACATAAACCATAAATAGATGCAATGCAATAAGCTGAAAGCAGCATTTATTTTCTTTAGTTTTTCTCTTTTTCCTGCTCTCTTATTACTTCTCACCAGGTACTCCCTATTTTATCTCTACTCTCATGCTCTTTCATCTCTTTCCTCCATCTTTTCTCCCTCTAAGATCCTCATTTTGTATGAAATACTACTGTAAAAAATGTTGGCCCATAAAAATAATTCAGGGGAGCTTGCTACTAGTCTGTGGATCAGTTTCCAGAGAGTGATGTTTATGTGACAAAACTGATCAGAAGTCAACCTACCAATCTGAAAAAGAGTCTGGCAACCATTAAAGAAAGTCTGACAAGCCATTTTAGAGAGCTGAAGAAGAAAAAACAGGAAGTTGGTTTCCTGACTGATAGGAGACTTCACAGGCTGGAGGAGAGCCACAGGCAAGGAGGAAAGAAGACTGGAAAGAACCTCAGAAATTTGGGACTCATCCCGAAGAGTTCTCCAGAAAATAAGGAAATGGAGGCATGGGGATACCTAGAACACCTTTTATCTAGATTTATTGTCTGTCTCTCTTGGGACTAAAAGAACAATCAGAACCTCTGAAAATAACAATCTAGAACCTCTTTTGAAAGGCCTTTGTATTATGAGCTTTAAGTGCTGTGTAGCCACAGAGAGCTACAGTCAAATTGCTCATGTGGCTGGAGAGTTTGGAAAGGGGAGTCCTAGGTTTAGCACCACTTCATGAGACTCTGCTCATGCAGGACACTCATACCAAGAAGCTGCACACTGGAGAAGGCAAGGAAAGAGTAGGCTGGACTTAACTCAAACAGAAGATGGCTTTGAAGTGAATCAGTCCAACATGTGAAACTAAAATACAGACATCTAACTACTATTCAAGAAAGGAGTATTTTACAGACTTCCTTTCTTCCCTTTCATAACCAGCCTTGTCCAACCTGAGGTAAAAATGAGCTAGTTATTCACCATTAATGGCCTTTTCCTTGAGTTGATCTCATATGTCTGGGTTTGCAGGCCTGTATGTGGATGCTTTGCCCCATGCCTGCTAATTGGAGTCTGTAGTGAAACTCTGTGCAAGTTCAGAGTGGCTGAGATGCGCTCAAATCTACTTGTGTGTGAGTGGTTGTTGGCCCTAATGCAGCCAGAAGCAAAAGTAGGGCAGGACCTTCCAAGCAGCCAGTCGTGTACAAATGGTGCTCAAAAGCTGGAACTTGCTATGAGCTCATTTAGCCTTTTGAATAAGCTTCTAGTTAGCAAGAGTTTAAACCTTTAAGACTATTGAAGACATACTGAAAAATCTTTGTCCCACATTGTTCTTTCCAGTTCTCCTTCCAGATTGCTTTCCAAGCATCTCCAACCACAAAAATCTGTTTTCCTGCAATAGATGTACATTTCTGACTTTTCTAATCCAATGCTGACCAAGTGCCCTTTTCTTGCCAGAGTGAACCACAGGGTTCATGTGTGCAGCTTCCCAGAGTCCCAGCTGATTTCAGACCCCCTCAGATGTGTCTGTGTACAGGAGGGAAAGCCAAAATCTTTAACTTCAAGAGTGGTTTAGCGTGAATTAGAGGGTTGTGCTTCTGACTACTTCTCCATTACCAGTTGGCCAAGTTGATCCGCCTGATCAAAATTGGCAACTTCTTTCTCAGTATCTTTATGACTATAGTTATTTACCACTTAATGTTTCTTCTGCTGGATTTGTCTCCATATGATCACACTTTATGCCAACATGAAATACTTTGTTAGGAATTCGTAAGTACTACAGCCAATACATTCCTAAATCCTGCCACACTGCTTCCATAATTTTGGGCTTTTTGGATTTTCTGTCTCAGTTATTGCAAACCACCTCCTTCAACCTTGACAAATGTGATGTTGCCCCACTGTTTTTCATTCAAGATGCTTCTGTTCATCCTAACCAACCCCTTTAACCTTGACATCACTTCTTCTGGTGTTAGCTCCCCCTCTTTGTTTTAAAACATAGTTGTTTGTCCTTGTTCTCGAAATGCTTCCTAGCATGTCTATACTCTGCCTGCCTACTATCTCTTTGTAACAAGACATTGACATGTCCCCTCAAAACACACTTTCGCACTTCAGTCAACCATGATGCTAGTCTACTTCACTTTATTTGGTGGAATTTCAGACCTGCATCATTCTTTTACTATCACCTTTTGTATTTGAGAGGCGTTTCTTATAAATGCCTCTCTCTGAAGATACCTCTTTAATATCTGCTGTTGTACTTGTCCATATCTAAGCTCTCTCTTGCCATTAATGTTACCTTGATATTCATTAGATTATTAATATGCTATGTCCATTGCTTAGCATAATTTCCTTGGGTTTTTTTGCCTTTATACATTATTTGTTGTCAGATACTTGCCATAAGCTCTTTGCATCATAAATATTTTCCTGTTTTTTTGTTGTTTTTTGTTTGTTTTGCATATAAACATGGGAAAATCCTTTTTCATACTTACAGAAATAGCAATATTAGTTACAACATCAGCACCAGACCTGATTTTTTGGCTATAGAGCAGTAGCTGAAATCAATTGATGTGATTAGAATTAAACTGTCCTTTTGCCTTTTTGCCTCTTGGAATCTCAAGGTTTGGACAAGAGGACCAAATGCTAAGTAACAATTGGTATCAATTATATTTAGAACACTAAAGATTTTCCTATTTGAACTAATGAGCAGATTTTATCAAAATTCTTGCATATCATCGTTCATAATGAAGCCATCCTTATTACATTGCATTTGGCCAACAATTTCTTAGACATCCTGATCTTTTTTTATTCACTGGTCATCAGTTTTTTTTCACCCTGACAATATTTATTTTTCATTCCTGGAACATAGCCATGCTCAAAATTTAACATATAAATTTGTTCCCACCTTTGATTCCTAAATACTTTGGTGTGTTAGTATTCTGCAAAATAAATAACAAACCTGATTCTCAATTATGCTAAGGTTTCAGGGTTTTTTCAACCACTCTTCTGTCTAAAAGGATCTTAAACTATATGGAAACAGCCCCTTGAGAATAACTCCTGCATGAAAAGCCCTGTAAGCAGCACAAAAGCTCTAGCTCTCTGGCCCTGCTGTCAGGGGGGAAATACGAAGACAGGAATTTGTTGTGCTGTACAAGTTCTTTGCTTTGCATGACTG
The DNA here is from genome assembly GCF_000695765.1 of Mesitornis unicolor. Taxonomy (NCBI): domain Eukaryota; kingdom Metazoa; phylum Chordata; class Aves; order Mesitornithiformes; family Mesitornithidae; genus Mesitornis; species Mesitornis unicolor. The sequence goes on from NW_010168372.1 coordinate 34,823, forward strand.
TTAGTAGGTCATGGGAATCAGAGCCCTTGGGTGCCTCAAATTCATGGCACAAGCATACACAGTTGAGTGCAGAAAGTAGAAATGTTTCACACTGAGAAACACACAGATGTTGCTGTCAGGTCCCAAGTTAGCTGCTGCAGACTTTCCTCATTATTATTATGTGGGGTAATTTTCATGAGCCTAAAACTGTCAACACAGAGGTACCCATTTTCATATTCTGAAAACATGACATGGCCTGCATTCATTTTTCACATTGGCTTAGTTGGTGTAATGCATCCAAACCGCTTAGACTGCATTCAGTACACCATTATTTTCTAATAAGAAATCATACTCCTTAAAATTTAATGAGAAATGAAAGTCTTAGGTTTTAAGGTATGCCCAGGTTTGTTTCTGTGACTGCAGCTGTCTTAAGGATCTGAATGTGATCTACATTTGTTCTCTGTTGATTTCAAACTCTTTGCTTTGGAAGCATTTTTGCCAGCCTTTACAGTATGAATGGCTATTGTGCGTTTTGCCAGCAAGCCTGGCTTAGTAGACCATCACCCTATCAAAAAATCTACAAATGTAACGGATTTAAAATATAGAAATTTGTCTTGGCTGCTCCATCATATTCCCTTTGGTCCTATTTGGATTCTTTTCTAGCTAAGAATAGTACTGTCATGCATCCAAATACCATGATGGTAGATGCATACAAATCTTTTAAATGAAAATAACCAATACACATAGTCAGTGGTATTAAAATATTGAATAAAGATTATATGCTTTGGCCAATGATCACAGGAAATTTTCTAATAAAATGTTTTGTGGTTACAAAGATCAGTGGAAAACAGGGCTAGGGGGTTAGAATTTGGGGGTTTTGGCTTAAAATTTTGCCTCAAGGATGGGTATGCAGCTGTCAAGACAGAGCTTAGAGTCTGTGGGCAGAGAAGCCAGTCTGGTTGAGATTGAAACCTGTTGGTCCATAACACTGACATGTTTGAAAGCAAACTCTTCTATTCCCCCAGAAGAGTAATTAATATTACCTATAAAACAAGCAATCAGAAATTCAAAGCTTACTTCTCTTAATGTGCGCCTCACTGGTGGGGTCCTGCAGAACCAGACTTGAAGATTATGAGATGATAGAATCTGTATTTCCCAAGCAAATTCTGTTTTGATCTGTGAGGTACCTGGTGCAGGGGATCCTGCTGTCAGAAGGAAGATCAACAATTTTAAACAACTTTTTTTCAAATAATACCTAAATGCATATGCACTAGAGGCAAACTATGATTGCACAGCCGACATTGATTATGTCATTTTCCAACTTTTGAGGACTTGACTTTGCGGCTTTAATTTTAATTATAGTGAAATTATGTAATTTGGATGTGTTACTTCTTAGGAATATTTTAAGGTAAGGTTAAAATTAATTATAATTTGCATATATACTGTACATGCACAAGAAAATGGGTTAACTTAAATATTTTTGCTCAGCTATAGCAGAGTGTTTTAGAGAAGAAAGTAACTTCTGAAGTTTGAGGGTGTTTCTTTTGCAGTATATCAAAGCCTTATAGAAAACAGCAAAGCTGTGAGAGATTCGTTATGGAAAAATCACAAGTCTCCTTTACCATGGAGAGTATTAACTAACCTAACTACTAGGGAGGATACCAGTCCTGTGAAAGATGCTTGTGTTACTTGGAGAAAGAATAGAAGCCTAGTACGTGTATTGCGCTCACGAAAAAAATTACTGAAGGCTTCTAAAAGTCAGGGTGTCAGTTCTGCTGGAAGGAGAAACCCCTGGAAGCTCTTGCAGCAGCCCTTGCCAGCCATGGCTCTGTGATACGGGTGTCAGAGCCTTAACCTGCTGGATCACCAGACGAGGCAGACTTAAGCCAGTTTAGAAATCAGCACAAGACACAGCCAAATTATCAAAAGCATGCAGTGGTGATTTTCTGCCAGCACGTGTCACTGGTATCCTAGACAGCTCCCTGCTTGCCTACCCTACACATAGTAGGACTCCAGCCCTGCCACACAGCAGGA
>NW_010168372.1:36866-39089 GCF_000695765.1 Mesitornis unicolor
CAGTTCACTTAGACAAGGGCCAGCTTTCCATTTCCAAGGTCAACTGGTGACCCAGGAAATAGCTTCGTAAAAAGTACTATGCCACTGACAGGCCAAAATGCCCCAGGAATCTTGGCATTATAAGTACCATGTGCTATTTTTGCCTCTCCCTTGAGCAACAGAAATAGCAGCAACAGCGTGTATCCGTGCCCGGCAGGACCGGGCAAATGATGCGGCTGCAGCGAGGCTTGGCATCAGCTTTCTGCTTGCTGTGGAAGGCAGGAGGCAAGAGGCAGAAAATGGGAAGCACGGACGAACAAAACAGTTGCACTTTGCACAGGTCTGTTCTATAAAAACTTCTCCAAGACAAGGAAGGGAAATGTTAAGCTTTTCCCAGCAGAGCTGATGGGCATAGGTGTCCGATACAGCTGGTTTTGGCCTGGGGCTTAGTTCTGGCTAGACAGAAATGGCATCTGCTGTTATTGCTGCATGTAGACATAATGGCCAAGGTCTGGTGCCAGTGTCCAAAAGGAGATGCCAGAGGGCTCTGGAGCTCACATTGTGAAGGGAAGGCAACAACTTTGAGTGAAAAATGGATAATGATGGAGGAGTGAAAAAGCTTGTGACTTTGTTTGTGGCCATGCTGTTAGAGAAAGGTAGCCTGCCAGTGTCTTTTCAGCACGCCATTCCTGCCAGAATGAGTTTGTACTAAGTAAGTCCTTTCTCTTATGTTATTTTTGTTATGGTAGTAGAAAACCTAAACCCTAAAACTAAATTTATGGCTTAGGAGAACCATAGCTGTAATTGAGCTGTCAATGCCCAATGCTGCTTTCTTCCTGTATGTTGGACTGTGAACTGCTGCCAATGGAGAACTTGCAAATATTTGCTTTTACATCCTTTGCTGTAAGGGATAAGTTAAATCATCTACCAGCTAGGGGTACAGCTGGGCTGTTATGTCTCAGACCACTCCAGCAAGACCTGACAGAGGTCACCTGTATGACTTCTGCTCAAGCAACACAATTTTTCTAGGAATATCTTATGTGTATTTGCTCCTATAAATATGAAAACCTAGAATAAAGGAAAATAAGAACTGCTCTAGATCAGCTGCTCCCACTGAAGAGTAATCAACTCACCAACCTGGACCATAGGATCAAAGAGCTATATATAGACTATTAGTGTGGATATAATATAAATATATTAACATTACCGAATACAAACAGAGACTTCTCTCAGATTCACAAAACAGAGTAGATTAATTCTCAACTTTCTGAAGCCTAAATGACTGTAAATTCCAAAATTCGAGACAGAAAAGTGGTGTGCAAAATAACTTAGAAGTGTTGAATGAATATTAGTGTTTACGTGTCTTATTTCTGATCTAAATAATATTTAACCATAAAGCAGGGGAAAAACAAGTAGGAGTAGAGAGAGGATCATTCTGGGGCCATGGTGGATTTTATCCTTGTTGTAGTATTGGTGGTAAGGAGACAACGTGAAATACTAACCTCTGCTTTACTAGTTATGCCTTGTAGAAAGCCTGAGATGTTGTAATAGAGATAGTGACCTGGCAAAGCCTTCAGGAAAGAGTTAAGAGCTAATTTTGTATGTCACATAACCAGCAGGAGACTTAAAGAATGGACTCATTTTTCTCAACAGTCAAGAAAATCCCCACCAGGGTGGACAGGTGAATTATTTCTTTTGTGTTGCTCATGATCAGAGATGTTTGGATTGCTGACAGGTTTTGTTTGCTTCATGGTCATTTTCCTTTTAGGTTTTTTGTAGATCTAAAGTTATTAATTTCCAGATAAATGATACTTGTTTTTAAAACTCAAACAAAAAACTCGTAATCTTCTTCTGTGCAGGAGCTTCTAACTAGGAGGACATAGAGTTGGTTTTTCTCAGTCTTTACTGTCTACACATGCAAAATGTAGACATTCTCGGTTGAGTTACTCATTCTTTAACTTGGTTTTTATGTCACTCAACTGAGATCACAAGCTGAAGTTTTAGCCACCATGACTGAATCTCCATGAGTGTTGTTCGTACAGATCTGGGAACTGAACTGAGCAAGCTAAGCCCCCTTGCAGACTGTGCACCTTTCTGAGTTTCCTCCTATGAACACTAGACCATGGGGACAGAGATGGGAAGGAAACACTTAATGTTTCCCCCCAATACTTAGAACAGGGCTGCAATGTGTGCCTGGAGTTGGGAAGTATTTCTGAGTCCCACCAGATTCTCTGATCCCATTCC
>NW_010168372.1:39120-103746 GCF_000695765.1 Mesitornis unicolor
TTTTCAACCCTGTAGACAGCAAGAGCTGATAGCACTGTTTGAAGGGTAGACACTACCTGATCTAAACAGGAGAGCTAAGCCCTGGATCATGCCTCCTCTTTCAGAGTCTGGGCCACTTTTGCCTTGTTGCAGGAGTCATGGCAGGACTGGATGGATCCGATTCTTGGTGCTGGTGTGGGGATGGGCCTCAAGACACCGGCTGGCAGTGCTGTGTGAAGTGGAGCAGAGGAGACGGGAGAGGTGGGGGAGAGGAGGAGGTCACATCCCCCTCAGCCATCCTGCTAAACCCACACCTGAGTTTCATTACGTTATTGCCATACAGCTGACATCTAATTATGTAAGCTCACAGAAGGCCTGGACTTTTGAACTGAAGAGCAAAGGTCAATTTTTGCCACTAAATCAAGGTGACGGAGGAAACATATGGTCCATGGTTGATCCCTCCTCCCTGTCCCAATTTATTAGAAACCAAGAATTGATTTTGCAAACTACTGTCTTTGCATTTATTTTCTCTGTATTTGGTATTTGCAGTGTTAGATTTCTAAAAAAAAAAAAAACAAAAACCACAACAAAAACAAGCACATAAAATAACAGCAAACCTTTATACACAGGTTTCTATTTAGCTAGCTGAATTTTTATTTTTTTTTCTTCAAAGAGCATTTTAAGCTGTAGTCTCTGACATTGCCTTCTGTTGAACTCTGCTACTGTCCTTACTTGCAATCCCTCTAGGATTTAGTAAGTTTTCATTCTCTGTATTCCATTGTGATTGCCTTTGGCTCAGATCCTGCACTAACATGGTCAAGAAATGCAAACATGATAGGAAAAAAAACCTCGTAGGTGAGCTAAAAGTCCTTTCCTGGGTAATTTGTATGCTCTTTCCAGTTAGCTGTAATAGCATCAAATCTAAGTGATAAGGATACTGCTAAACTTGCTTTAATTAATCTCAGTTTTACAGTCATAAATCATTATTAATTCCATGTAATTTTTGAAAATGACCTTGATTTTTTTGGCCATTGCCACAGTTTTTCTGGAAACTCTCCCACTCAAAGCCCTTTTCTTGTTCTTACTCCTGTCCTGATGTTTTCCCTGTCAAGTTGAGCTTCCATCTGGCTTGAATGAACTCACATAGTTACTCTCACTTCTTTAACAATGACCTAAGTCCTCTTCTGTGTGTGCCTGGCCTTTTTCTAATTCCAAAGGGTACATGAGAAGTTGGAAGTTGTTGCAGTACCACCTTTCATGAGAGGATATCATTGATCAGCAATTGTCTTCCCGCATTAGTGCATTATTGCAATTTAACAATACTACTGATGTCTACGGAGAATGGCTGAGCACATCACTAGTACATCTACAGAGCTACATCTACAGGGACTTCCTGCTTCCAGGGGTATTAATGAAGGTGAATAAAATATTCAAATTACTTAACAGCTCATATGTTTTACTAGATGTTGACTTTCCAGTGACTATTTATGAGGCCTTTCTTAAATTCCATTTGTAAGCTTGGACTAGTTTGTCTTTACTGTTTTATATGTATTGATAAAATTCCCTTCTGCTGGAAGGAATTCATTCTTAAGGTAGGTTGTGATTCTCTTATGGTTTCAATTTTTATTTCTATTTATACACTTCCCTTAGTTAACATTATTCAGCTGCCCTGTTTGCTGTGTCATTTGTATGCAGACGATATTCAGATATCCTCTCAGTCCCTGCAGAGCCTACAAAGAAGTTTGATGTTTTGTGTAATTGCCTCTGTGATATTTAATCACAGGTAACTTCAAATTTTGTTAAACTTAACACAGACAAAACTGAGTTGCTATTGATTAGTTCACTGGTGCAGAGGTCTCAGGTGTCATCTGTGGTAGTTTCCATTTGTGGTAGTTCTTTTATCCTTCAGATAATGCTTGTGACCTTGGGGTCATTGTGGATTCAGTGCTTTCTTTTGAAGCCTACATCAATCATGTAATTAAAGTGTCTTACTACTGTCTTTGGAATCTAGCTGGGCTGAGACCTATGCTCTTTCTTGCCCATTCGCTAAAACTTTAATCCATATTTTGTTTGTCTGACTTGACTACTGCAGCTCTTCCATATGTCCTCCGCTGTTCGCATTAGGAACACAATCTAGCTATTTAGGAATATGCATTGCAATAGCTTAGCTGGAGGCTTTTAATGATATTTTATTTAATAGGATACTCTTTCCAGACAGACCAGTAGAATTTTTACATGACTTATATCAATTTACTCTGTTATTTTTCAACCTGTTTCTGAATGTGGATAGCTTTAAAGCATTAGAATGTCAAGATTGCTGTCACTTTGTATTATTAAATGCTATATATTTGGCAAGTAGCAGCAGCATTGGTTATGATTCCATTACAATACTGTCTTTACTTACTCGTCACTTTGGGGGCTAATGTTTTCCAAAACTGTGTCCACTAAAAGATGACTTGTTTCAGTTTCAGTAGAATTTATTTGAAACAATCCTTTTCTGAAATCGTTGTTTTTGCCAATACAGTGTCATAGGCCACATTCTGTTCTTACTTATGTCTACAGAGCTCAGTGAGATTGTACAGGATTAACAGAAGCCTCGACCGTGAAAGAGAGCTGTAAGACTTTTAAACAATCCAGATAACCCAATACAAGTACATATATAAACACTTATTTAAGTTTAATTTTTTTTAACTTTATTTAGTTCAGACTGATTCCTGGTAGTTTTAAGCCACACAAAAATTAAATGAAACAAAACAAATGAAAAAAAAATAAAGAAAAAAAAATTGATGCTGCCTATAGGGCTGGTATAAAATTCATGCTATGTATTTGCATTTTTGAAAGCTTAGCGTGTCAGCATAGCTTAACAGCAGGTTACTGCCACATACACCTAATTATGGTTCATATGTCTTCTAAAGGTGAAGCACTTGAGGTGAAGTATGCTGTGACATCCAGTGAGTAAAGGTAAAAGCTAAAAAAGATAATCCATGGAGAAGCAGGACAACTGTTATCTGCCTCTGAAATGATATCCCTTAAAAACTCTTGAAAGGAAGAGTAACATGAAACACCAAGTGCATTATCAACCATGTGCATGCCAGGGTGGCAAAGCAAAGCACCTCTGCTCCTGTTACTTGACACTGAGAGTCACTCCTGAGACTACAGGAGGCAGGAAGCTGTCTAGCATTCAAATACAACAAGCACAACAATGGCACAAACATATTTTTTTTTTAGTTTCTGTAAATAAGTGCCTGGAAACTCTTCATTAACATTGCTACACGCAGTCTCAGCATTTATAGGGCAGCCAAAAGGGTGAATTTCACTGCAGCTAACTGCTACAGGAAAGATTCATTTACAGAGTAGAGTAGACTGTTGTCTTTTCTATGATGCTTTTTGTCTATATGCCCAATGGTAATCCAAGGCTGTAGAGGGTATACTTAGCTGTGAATGGCAGATGTATAGGATAAACCTAATGTTTCATTTATAGTAAGAACATTAATATACAGCAGACTATGCACTATGGGCAAGGATGGTCTGATGGTGTTCTGGAGCAGCTTGTTCCCAGCTGAAATGTCTGCTTTCATCTCTGACAAAGAAGTACTGGAACACTACAGCTTTCTCTGAAGTTGGATGCTCTTCTTGAATCATTACAAAATTGTCTGGCAGTCACTGCAAGTGTTAATTGCTGCAATGAGAAGATAACTTAACCTACCTCTCTAATTAGAGAAAGTACACTGGCCCAAGCAAGAGAAATGTCTGAAACTTTGCCTAGTCCTCTAAAATGGATCCCAACACTGAATAGATTAAATTTTCAGTACTTGAGCATAACTTCCTGCTTTTCTTATGTCCAACTGCAGCCTCTGGAGAGCACCGGACTTGGAGAAAAGGAGAGGTATCCTCAAACTGCAAGTAATAAAGGAAATTCAAAGTTCTGCAAAAAACTTTCCAGACACAAAAGACCCTCCCATTCTCATGGGAAGGTTATTCCAAAGTCTCTAGAGAAGTGCAGGTTTTGTATTCAAAGATGCAAAGCCTCATTTAAGGCTTGCGTAAGCAACCACTTTCCATTTTTTTAATTCACCCACAAATGCAGCTAATCGGTTCTAATTGGCCCCGTTTGCTCCAGGGTTTATAACAAAAGAGTAAGAATGGTTCCAAAATATTATTATAAAGATATTACTCACTTCAGGAAGCATTGCAAAGCCAGTTTCTTCCCTTTCCACCTGAGCTCAAAAAGTATGTGGAAGCCATTCCAAAAACAAGAGAAGAAGTTGCAAACTTTTTCCCACCATATAATGCAAGGGTCAAACACAAAACTAAAGGGGATATAGCATGAAGAAGTATTTGTTCTGCATTATGATGTTCTGCTTTTTGGCAGCAGGAGAAGTTCACAGAGAATTACTTTATCTCTAATATGGACATGAGTAATAGATGGCAGAATGTACTGAGACTTATATAGGCAGATTTATGAGGCATGCCAGAAAACAGTGGCCCGCCGAGTTTATTTAAAGCCATAGAATCGGAGCAGGTCTGCAGCAGGGAGTACAGCATTCATTGTCCTCCTTGCAGTAAAACTGCCTCAAGCTTGCAAAGGTGAGTGTAGCACCACTGTCTCCTACCAATAGTCCCGAAGGCTCCAACAGCTATATGAACATTCTTCATTAATGAGAAAGCAGCCTTTGGCTTTTGAAGCAAAAGTCTCTCTGTTGTAAATCTGCTTGATGTGGTTGAGCGTACAGTGAAACGGAGCTCTATGTAACTACAAACTTCACTACAATATATTGTTAAGATGATTTGCTCGCTTTGGTCAAATTTAGATACTTGGCATTTAACCTGTGGGTACTTTGATGCTTACGTCCTCTAGTTAGTAAAAAAAAGTTCATGTGACTCCAGAAAAACATGCCCTAGGAGAGTACAAGAAAACTTGAGCATCCCTGAGGAGGAATGTAATGTTCAGCTACTGTATAATGAAGAGAGGTGGAACTGGTAGTGGAGTTACCATGCAGTAAAATATTCAGAACTCATAATGTTTCATGGGGCCAATGCCCCTGGGAAGAGAAATAAACTCTTTTCTATGGCAGTGCAATAAATATTTATATCTTGTATTGCCCAAAGACCTCCGTCAGAAGGGACTGAGAGGGAGCTGAGTTTGCAGAAAAGACAAAGGTGCAGTCCTTCTCTTGCATTTACAACCTGAAGAAACAGACAGGCAGAGAGGAAGAGCTTGTTCCTATCACATTTAAAGAAATCAGCACGTTGGAGAATTTGCAAAGAGTTTGCTAACTAGAAGCATTATAGGAGTGCTACTTTTCCCCCTTCTTTGTCTTCACACTGTTTAGCAGCAAATCGTATACTATCTTTGAAGCAACTCAGCTGACAGATTAGCAAATTTTACTTATCGATGGAGGGAAAATAGGTAGTAATTGAGGTCTTTTCCTGCAGAATCTGAGTTATCTGAGTAACCACCTAACCCTTAAGAACAGAATAGAAGGAATCACTTCCCTCTTGCACACAGAATGTTAACTTTCCCAACTTTCACAAATGCCCATTGACACAATCCCTTCTCAGAAGAACATAATTGGTTGAGAAAAAGAAGAGAATCAAAGATTGCAGGGAAATCATTCTCTCCCACACAGACTGTGTTAAAGGTATTTTCCAGAAGTACAAGCCTCATTTACTTAAATGTAACACCCACAGCACCTATTCATAAGACACCACATGAAAGAAATAAGTTTCAACTTGATTTTCTACTTTGGGGAGTTTAGTCTATCTCCCTAAGACATCAAAGCAGCCCCACTACAGTCTTAAGTCAGACTAGTGAGGTTTGGAGATTCACAGAACATCACACACAACACATCACCCATTGCAGGCATGAGAAGAGAAATTCTTTGCAGATGTAGTGACTCTCAAACACTCCTCAGACATTAATGAGATTGAGAGGAACAATGTTGATCTAAGAAGATTTTTCCACAATTTACAGATAGGGAAACTGAGGCATTATTATAATGAGCAAGATTTCAAAAATCAGTCTCTGATTTTGCAGGCATTGGTAGTAGTTACCCATCCTGAGCCAGGCAAGATAAAAAGATGTCTGGGAATTTCCAAACAAAACTGGGTTTGGTTTCCTGTTCTATTAAGTATGTCAAATTGTCAATAGCAGAATGTTTTGCAGAAATATGTGGCTTTAGATGAACCTCTGCTCAAAGAGGCCACTGGAAACTATTTTGCTTCCTGTCTACAGGAACCCGGATTTCTGGAGTTGAGATTTCTGTAGTGGTCTCTCTGTATGGATTACCACAGATTTAGCAGCTCAAAAAGTTTTAAGGTTTCTGCAACATGTCTGGGAGCCCAGAAATCCAGGCTGTTGAAGAAGTTTTTCAGTATCTCAGTTCTACAGTTTGCAGAAGCTTGGAGACACTTATCTAACATCTAGAAAAATGAAAAAGCTCAGCTTAAACCTGAAAGACTTTTGGTCTTCTAGGAGCAGCTCAGTAAGAAGCAAGAAAACAATTGTTAGGAAATAGTTAGTTAACTAGCTAGGAAACATATACTTTTGTTTTTCTTAATTATTTTATTGTAAAGAGTGGAAATACATTTTTTGCAGGGGAGTTCAGTAAGTTTTTTCCACTGTTGGACAGTGGAGTTTTGGGATACCAGAGTTTTGAAATACCAGAATTGCTTGGAAGAACAGAAATGTTCCATTTCAGTCTTCTCTTCCCTGTTGCTGCTGCACCTTTAGAGATATCTTGGCTACTCTGCTTGCTTTCTTTATGCAATGCTTGGCTTTTGAAAATACTGGACACTGAAAATGCTGGACACCAAAAATACCAAGGTAAATCTCTAGGAGTTCCTATTTCACCTTTCAGAGGTGTACACGATATTGGTGTGAAAGACAAGGCTGAGAGGACAGAGATGAGCCAGGACTGCACTGGGAATACAGGTGCTGAGACTCAGAGAACTGAAGACAAAAGAAGGGAAGCCCTATTAGCTTCCCTAGTAGCCATCAGTCTTCCCTGTTTCTAGAAGAGAGTCTCAAGATTATATAATCCTCAGACTTGGCCAGGAGAAAATGGGAACACACTGAAACCAGGGCCTGTTTTTTGAGAACTGCCAAAGCTGACAAATGCCAAAAGAAATTGCTAGTGGGGTCCTGGCCCTAGGGATGTGAGGGGGGCAGTGCCTGGCAGGACTGGAGGAGGAGGGGCTGGCCATCACCTTGGGTGGCCTAGAGTTGCTTGAAAAAAAGAGGCTGTCTCTTGCATTTGGGGCTCTATTATATGTGTGTGAATATTTATCTCTCTGAGCAAATAATTATCCACATAATTCTTACTGGCAATATGTTATCCGTTTCCAAGGTGTAAGAGAGAGGCTTTCAGCTGGGAGGGGTTAATAATAAGCAAGTGTAACTCAAAAGAGAATTGTAAATTGAAGTCTACTCCAAAACACTTCTTAAAACCCTGAGTCATTAGAGGCTGAATCGCATTATTCCTGTCTGCAAGATCTCTTCTCTAACATCATCCTCTATTTACTATACATTACCTCATTGTCCTGGTCAAACTGCATATCTCTTACACGAACACGAAGAATCCTAGTTGTTACGATGAGTTTGACATGATGCGAGCTTTATCTTCTGAAGCTAGTTAGAAAACTACAATCCCAATCCAAGGATTTACTTAGGCTCAGTCTGCACACAAAAGAAGCTTTTCCTAATGAGCAGGTCAAATAATAAGCCTTGTTTTCTGTTTTTCACATTTCACTTATTTAGTGAAGCTCATGGCTGTCTGTTACAAGGGCAATTCTAAAAGTCAAAAGGTTACAGAATAAAGCATCACCCTTAAAAATTCATCATTTATCTGTCGAACAGTGACCTCATGGTCACTCTCTTTCAGCTACAAAGTCATTGATTGCAAGGCCCTTCATTCTCCTTCTGTAAATCCTATAAACAAGCCCCTCTGAAAGGCCAGGAGAAAATTTAACATGCCACCCTTGTCACATATTAAAACAATGATGCAATATTAGATTAGATATTAGACTAATTTCCACGTATTTAGCTCTTTCCAACAGTTCATCATATAAGATTAGGGTGTACATTATCAGAAAAAAATATTATTTGATTTATTTTCAAATGTTTTAAAATTTGCCTATAAAAATGTATACTTACCTGAGTACATATAACTTTAGGCTTACTGATATGACAGGTATTATGTTAAGGTGATAAGCTCCTCCAATCCAGATATTTCTACGAATTTTAGTTCCTTTAGGCACAGAGCTGTTAATGCTGGAAAGGCACAGGATTAGAAAGTTTAAGCAAGCTGAAAGATAAGGATCAAAATTAAATTGAAAGTTACTTCGGTTCATTTGTTTCAGTGATTAGAGAGACCGTATTATTAAAATAGCGAGTCAATTGTTTAGTGCTGCTTATGACACAACTGCTCCAAGGGCAGAATTAACAATGGAGAGTTTAGGATTTAGAATTCTACTTTTTGCTGAAAGAAAATGCTCGAACTTGCAATCAGACAGCAATATTTACAGTCTGGATGATGACAAACTTCACTGACAAGATGTAACTCTTCAGTAATACTCCTGAGGGACTTGAAAGTCAAGCTAAACACTTTTCTTCTCAGACGTCACCTTCTGCAGAGGAAGTTGTTTAACCAAAACAGACCCCTACATTAAGAGGTGCAGTCTTGTTATCATCACTGTATCCCCTCTTTTATCTCTAAACACCTGTTATTTCTGAGGATGATGAATAAGAGGAAAAGTTTGAGACTGAATTCCAAATCCTGATACGAGTTCATAGGGTATTTACTAATAGCAGCACAGAGTTCGTAGCATCACTGAAACAAAGCCTACGTCCCAAGGCACTTTCCAACCACATTGCAGAGAGATCCTGACTCCAGGCAGCCTCTTAACTAAGAAACTTTTTATTGGAATCACACTCTTCCCTGATCGCAGTTTAAGTACTTCTGAGGCACCTGGGAGATAAAACTGCTAGGAGCAGTCTTGCCAGATCTGCAGTTTGGAAATGACAGTGTTGGAGCTGTTCTATCAATTCAGTCAGCAGATGGCCTCTGGCAATATTTTTTTTTCCTTCAGATTAATTAATATTTCCTCTCAGCCCCCTGGTTACAGGCATGATCATAAAATCTGTGCATGTTAGCAAAAGTTGCATCAGATACTGTTAACCTAGCCAGCTGTGTAGCGGTGATTTTCTGCCTCCACACAATCCTTCCTGGTGTTTCTGAGGGGTGGGAGACTTTGGTGCTAAACATAAGAATGGCCAGATCTCAAATGACTGGACTGAAAGCCTGTCAAATCTTTCCATTCACGTAAAAATGTGTACTTTCCAGGCTGATTATGCTTTCATAAGAAGGAAATTCGTCATCCTATACAGAATCAGGCTTTCATTTTCAGTAGTACAGTTACAGCCTCCTAACACCAGGTCAAAATTTCACAGGTTACTTCAGGGAAAGCCCCTCTTCTGTTTCTCCATCTCATTGGCAATATACATCTCAGCTTCTGAGGTTGACAGAAAATTTCCTTTAGGAAATCTCCTTCCTTCAGTAAGACCTTGTTGGACTGTTCTTTCACTATTCTTTGAGATTAATTTTTCTTATTAGAAAAAAAACTTCTATTACTGAGAAATACTCTTCTTTCAACAAGTTATGAGCAAATGCATAAGCTGTGGTGCAATTTTCCAAGTACCTTTTAACCACCAGCTTGATAATATTAAGTTATTCCACTAGGAATCCTCATGGATGTGAACAAAGCTTGCTGTGACTAAGATTTGCAAATAACAAAATTGCTGTATTTTACAAATGGCTTGTCAAATTTCTACAGAATTTCTTCTCTCTTTCACTCTCAACACAACTTTAACCACACACTCTCTCTCATACAATGCTAAATCCTCAGGAAAAAAAATTAAAACAACAGATTTTTTCACCATTTGAATTTTAAACAATTGTTGATTTAAGCTAATGAGAACCTTGAAAACATAAACCATTTCTGGCAAAGGATGGACCAGGTCTTGGACATAATGGCTATGTGCATTGCCTCAATGGTATGATGATGTTCAAAATGCCCCTAGCATTATACAGCTGCCAGTCCTTTGTTCTTCAGATCAAGGTAATATCCTTCCCTTCCTATTACTTTCCTAGGACTTCTGGATGCATTGCTGTGGCTGTTGAAGCAAAAGTAGCAACTGAAATTAGTAGAGAAAGCTGCAGAGAAGAACTTAGGGTATGAAATCTGGGTACATGGATATCGTAGGTAGCCTATAGGGATATCTACACCAGTTCTTAGAAAATGTCCTAGAGGTCCATAATAAATAACAGCTGCAGGACTTGTTAGAGAAGAAGTCGTCACAAGACAAAACCTGTCTCATATATTAATAAAATGTATGTGCTCTTTGGCTACATTTAAAAACAACAGAACACTGAGGGCAACATAAACCCTATATCCATGAATAGGTCAATATCAAAGATCATCTGTAGATCAAAACCTGGAAAATGCAAAATGTTCAGATTAGTATGCAAAATAAAACATCAATGTGGAGAGTGGATTTATATGATTATACTATGAATAATTCATTAGCACAAGAAATACAATTAGCTTTTAAAAATGATCTAACTACTACACTCATGTTTAGCAAATCTAACATATAGTAACATCAGGAGGTAAAAGTCCATAATGCAAAAGAAATTAAAACAAATTCCTTTAGGAGTCCAGCTGCCTTATTACTAAGGGGGAAAAGGGCAGTGGATTAGATGGGTTAGATCACGCCCAGAGAGGTTAACTTGTCTGTAGTCAATACCCTTGCATTTGCAGGTGTGCCCTCAATTGACCTTATTAATATGTGCAACCCTTGCTGGGAACCTTATTTCAGAAACATTAAGCTCTGGTTGTTTGAAGTGGCTCTGACTATGGTGAAACATTCCTTAAACTTCTAAGAGGCTTTGGTGGGAGGATGCAGAAGAGCCAAAATATTTTTCACGAGAGAGGCTTTACTGCACTTCCAGTAGACAGAAATAAGAGGGCTGAATCAGACAGGAGATAATCGATGTTATAGCTGGCATACTAAATCAATACATTACTGGCAACTGTAGCTAGTTTTAGCTGAACCTCTGCTTTCCAGAGCAATCACTCCAAGTCCTGACTTAGTCATTTTCAAGATGAAATTGCATCAGGCTCTCAATCTGTATTGTACCGGTTTGATGTTAGCCAGCCTGATACTGATAGTAATTTCCTGGGAGGCTGACTTCTGTCGACTGATGCTACTGAACAACTGAGCAGAGCAAGTGCAAGCGGACAAGAGCTTGCCATGGAGAAGCCTTCCAGTTGGTGTTTTGCTTCTTCCCCGTATCCTATTTCTACAGATGGTTTACGTAAGGGAACACCGTGCTTATCTATCCTTTGGTATTTTAAAAGTATTGTGTATTTGCAATAGTTGTTCTCTCAAGAACGAAGAGTGCCACCACTAAGTGACATTATGAACAAGAAGCCAAAAGCTGATACAACAATTCAAAAGCATACAAATTGAAGTCAATTGTCAAATGGATTTTCCGTTCCATTAAAAATGTCAGGATTGAAAAATTTTGACATATAAAAGATCATATTAAATATTCATATTAAATTAAGTGGGGACAAACCCAAAAAATAATCCAAACATCACACAAAATTTAATTCTGAAAATAATTAGTTTGCTCAAAATGTTTAAATCCAAATATGTTGTTGACATTTGGATCCTTCCTTGGATCCTTTTATTTTCTATTTCAAATAGAAGCCGATTTTTAAATAAAGCAAAACTTTTTGTGCATAATATGTCCAAAACAAGGCATTGCTTTGCTATGTTGTTTTGTTTTCAATTGTTATTTTTACCATTATATTTTTGTTATTTATTCAAATAACATTTTATTTTTTATTATTTTTTTAAATTATTTGTCATAATGAAATATGCCAATGTAAAATAGCTTTAATGAAAGATTTCACCCTACTCTAACAGCACTGTAAATTAACCATTACAGTTCTACTGGCTGGATTAGGAAAAGGTATAACTATTATAACACGACTATTACGGTCTCCTCTTTAAAATATTCTTGCTATGAGATGAGTGCCTGACCCCAGGTGTACTCATGTAACACAGGTCTTCTCACTGAATAGTGGTGGACTTTTGAGCTTGGCCTTCAAACAGTGTAAAGGCTTCTGCACACCCAAGTAAAGGAGAGCAAGGGAACACTACCTGGCACAAAAGGCTGAGTGGGACCAACTGGCTTGCTTCTAAATTCACAAGGGTTATTGGCCCACCAGAGCAGACTTGCTGCTCCGTCACTACACAGTGCTTGGTCCTCTGTCTCCCACCCTGTGGGGTGCCTCTCATACCTATTACTCTTTGGGGTTGAGGACACTAATTCAAAGCATATTAAAAAGTGCTGCAGACTGCCAGAGTGTTGACTTTAGCTTGGAGCTAGGAGGGAGCTTTGTGTGCCACAAGGCTGTCGCATGGGAGCGTGTAAAGGTGCAAAAGAGGACTGCCTAGGATGGAAGAAGTCAGACTCAGTGCAGCGTGGTCCTCGCTGTCTGTTAGCTGAGATTGCTGGTGTGAACTACCTCCCAAAGCAAACCCAAACTGTCCCTGGGCAGAGCTCCATTGGAGTGGTCCCAAATAGAGCCAGATGTGAGCTAACAGGTCAGTGGTGTCACCAGTCTGGAGGCTAGTGGTTAGCTGCTCCCTAGCCCTCTTTCACTTAGCAGTGTAGTCCAGTCAAGGCCCAGGTCTTAGGAAGTGTGACAAATTAATTAGTGGGAAGACGTGTCTAAATTTCTTTCTTTTCTTTTAAAGAATAGAGATGAGGGCAGCTGTATTACTATATGCACATCACACTGTGTCTTTATTTCCCAAATTTGCTTCATCTGTATTAGAAAGCTCTGTCAACAGAAAGGCAGCCAGCACAGTGTTAGTGGCAGTATTTGTTTGGCAGACAATGTTCACTGTTGCCTGTTTGTGTTGATGTTTTTGCTCTCATTCAGCCGTGGGAAGGTGTCTCCACGTTTGCTGCACTTCTTCTGTCCCATACTGAGATTCTGTTGTGTTCAGCGCTGCAAACAGCTCTTCCTCCACCCTTTTCTCCAAGAACAGTAGCATTTCTGAGGCACATTTGCAATAGCTCCATCTTTTTCATTCCAGCAGCTCTTCCTTTTTCACACCATTTTCAGACTCTATTGCAAGCCTAAACACAGCACTGTTCAGCAATTGCTCACCTGTCCAATTTGAAGAATGCTATATACCAAATGTACCAGATCAAAAAATCCAGTTAAACTACACTAGCAAAATGCCTTTTCTAAAGCTTCATCCACTTCAACATGTGTGACCCATAACTATACACTACAGCTCTGACCTTGCCTTCTGCAGGCACATCCAAACAATCCATTTGCAGAAGGAGTTGTAGGTGCCTGTGAACTCACCTGAAGTGTGTTTTGTTTTAAGATGAATAAGACATTATTCATTACAAGTTTTGGCTAGAGCTGCTGATGCAGCAGCTTTGGAAGAGTTTGGTAGAGCTGAAGACGTGGGATGGAGTTTATCCTTAAGCACTTCATAGTAACTTCAACTGGAAAAAAGACGCAAAGTGCTATGACCCAGATTTTGAGTCTGAAGCAAAAACACAATGAAGACAGCTTGGTAAAATAGATATAATGAAAAGAAGGCACAGCAAGTGGAATTAAGGCGATTCGATCATAATTCATAATCACCCACATGAGGAAGAGATTTCTGATAGCAGAAGCTCTTTAATCAATAGAAAAAAATAACCAAGACATGCAGTCACTGGAAGCTGAAGCTAGGTAAACATGGGCTGAAAGTAAGAGGCATTTTATTTTATTTATTTTATTGTATTGTAACAGATGATTAATCACTAGCAGAGTTTACACAGGGACATTGTGGATTTTTTGGTGAGTCTGTCCTGGCAGTGACTCACATCATGGTCCGTTCCTCTTGACACAATTTTCCACATCTAGGCTCCTGCCTTCAGTGCACTCTGATAAGTAAACAATAACTCAACGTTTATCCAGTAACTGCTGCACATTTATGAATTTTAATCAACCATTGACACACTTACATGAAGTGAAACAAATGAGCAGAGTTGACAAATGGGATTTTTGCTTAGAAAGGATTTTAGATTCATATTAATATTCAGTTCCTCTCTAGGACTCTTGACATGAACTGTGTTTCGGCACTTGTATGGCTGTCTTGAGCCTACATTATTATTTTCTATAGCCCAAACAGGGAGCCCATTGTGCTAAGCATATAATAAAATGACAGCTGCTGTTTCTGAGAGCTCACAATTTAAGGCAGGGAGAACAAATGGCTGGTAGATGAGGATAAAGTAAGTTTGAACTACATGCAGCAAGGTAAGAAGCTCTGTTGATATACCAGTTAACTAGCTATTGAAGCAACATAATTGGAACCTATTCCAAAGATGCGGCAGATTTCTGTATATAATGCAGTCCTTACAATTTGGATCAGATTTTTTTTAAAGCCATGACTGATTTGTCAACTAATGCCATTTTCCCTCTTTTCTCTCTGCTGCCCTGAATTGCTCCCTGACCAAGCCTCCCTCAGGTAAAGGTCTTTGTGCCTTTGATTATTTTATGGCATTTGCTGCAGCCCAGTTTTCATCAGAGGCCTTTCCCAGCAGACTACCAGCCCTATGAATGAAATCAGCAGGGAGGCTCTTCATTATCGCAATTCTGGCAGTGAAGTCTCTGTACTTTTATCACTGTACTGGTATCAATTATTTGGAGCCACATTAAATAAATGAAGTCAGTAACATGAATATGTCATGCTCAATTCATACAGAGGCTCATGAACTCTCTTCAAAAAAAACCCTCTCTTTTATGCTTGCTGCTTCCCTTATGAATTTTTTGTAAGCTCTGACCTTAGACATTTCTCAATCATTGCAAGCATGCTTAGTTCAAGATTGAATACACATCCATTTTATATGGGTTGAGGGGGGCAAAAATCATGAGAAAAGCAGATGGCATTAGAAAAAAATGACTTTTCAAAGAAGGTTCAATGACCCCCATATAGATATGACATGTTAAAGTCACTGACTTCTTTTTAACTCGGCACTCGCGTATATATATTTAGTATTATATAATGTACTTGTAAGGGCAAAGCCTCTTCAGCATTTGATCTATGATATTTACCATAGAGTTCTGACTCACCTTCCTTGGGTGTAGCCCAGAGTCACCATAATACCAGTAATGACAATGAAATGGGACTGAATTGGCCAGTGCCCTTTGGTTGTTCACTGGGTCACAGAAGCATACTGATCACAGTTTTCTGCAACTTAAAGACAATCCTATTCATTTATTGATTCTGCTGAATCAGAATTACTCTTGGCAAAGCCTGTTCTCCAAAAAAAAAAAAAAAAGGAATTAAGAACTCTCTGGGATTTGGAGAGTATTTTTCTAAAACATTTCTAACCAAAATGAACATAATTATAAACAAGTAATAAAAAGAAGTAAATCTCTGATGCATGGAGTATTAACTTCAGAAACCCTAAAGCGAGTTCATTTTGCCTGTAATTTAACTGACCTGTTTAAACAGAGTAGGAAAAACACAGAACTGTGATGGGAAAGGAGACTTTGCAAATACTCAGAATAAAAAATTCCTAAAACCTTTGAGCATACTGGGGGTAGAATTACACATAGATGGAAGGAGTGATGGGTAACTGCTTTCTGGGAGTGTTTGCAAACACTGAAACACCAATTCAGCCACATTGGAACATGTTTCAGCCTCTTTTCCACTAACATTAATCAGAGTGGCTTTTGTTTAAAGAAATGTTGGAGAAAGGGTATTCTGTACTTAAATACTCTTGCAAACATACTTCACGCAAACCCGCCTGAGAAGTGTTCTCTCTGCTTATAATTCAGAAGGTCAACCTGGCAGCTGAAAGAATGGCTTGTTTCTTAAGTGGCCAGTTACACACCCAAAATAAGGAAGAGTGAATAGATTGAAAACATAATTAAAATAAACACAGTTTGTAAATAAGCCCAGACAGAATACAGCCTCATGAAATTATTCTGCAACCCATGCCCCATGTTACAATTTGCATAGATGCATGTTTGTATGCAATCTGCTAAAATTTACAGGCAAAAATACTGTCCTGCTACAGACAGAGGCAAAAGCATCGACCTCAGGATTTTGAAGAGAGTACACATCAGTTTAGATCTATGGTTTCATTTGGACTATTAGTGGTGTGCAAATCTGAGCATGTGTTTACACCTTTGCAAAACTAAATCCGACCTCATAATAAACAACAAAAACCCACAGTTTTTGGAAAGTTATCAGGAAAAAGGGATCATGGGGGGGCTGGAATTCAGTTTAGAAATATGCAGTCAATGATGAGTAAAAAGAAGAAAGTTAGTTCTTTCTTGTAACCCTCGAGTTTGGGTGTTGTTTTATTTTTACGCAACTTCTTAAACATAAAGTGAACTGGCAAACTGATTACTCAGGTATCACCTCTGAAAAAAAACTTGACTGCCATGTCATCAACTGGAGTAATTTGGAAGTTAGTATCACCTGAGAATTTCCAAACAGACCGCACCAGATGTCAGTGTCCTTTGTTCAGGAAGCAGAACTGAAGCACAGAGAGGGTCTTTACCTCCTCACACGATAACCAACTGGAAGAGTTTAAAGAGGCAACAATCCTGTATTCCAGTTTACCACTTTCCTATCTCTGAATTGCAATCTTTCTGTTTTCTGTAATGTAAGTATACAACAATTTCACAATTTCATAATGAGTTAAGCCATTTTTTACAGCATTCATCCTGCGAGGTTGCCCAACCACAATGGACACAACAGTGCAAAGCTTTTTTAGTTCTTTTTTATTTACAGTCTTTTTGCATGTGTTGTCCAGTAAGATGGGCATGGGAGAGGTAGCAGTCCTTCATCTTACGTGCATTCCTGGCATTATCATGTTATTTCACAAAGACTGTCAGGTTTATACGCACAATGATGAGAGAAAATGGTATTGTGCTGCTGTTCAGGCGAGAAAGCAAAAGACAGATGAGTCAAGTACGCATCTCACTCACCAGAAATTGTAGGTGTCTCTAAGTTTAGATATATTTCCACATATTCCTAAACTGTTCATTATCATTTTACTGTATGATTGCCCTGCAAGTGCTTGTCATCACTGCAGGGGAAACCCTGAAATCAACCTTTCTGAAATCCATGTATTAAAACAAACAATCAGATAAATGCAATGCTATGTATTAAACATGAAATGACACATCTGACTGTCAGTAAAGGCGAAAAGGATTTCCAAAAGATCTTACTGCAATGCAGACTGCCACCTCTATCTGTTTCTGATTGCTATCACACTGCATAGATGAAATGATTGAGAATGAAACTTGAATTCGGTGCTAGAAGTCCACTGTAACATCAATCACTTGAAATAAAAATGTCATGCTTATGATTCTTTGGAAAATGCTGCACTTAACTTCCAAACTGTTGCTTTTAGAAAAGGCTAATTCAGGGTTGGGTACATTAATGTCAATGTCTTATAAAAGTGCCAGCTAAAAAAAAAAAATGTCAGCAAAGACATTTTTAAGCCTGTGTCAGCACAAAAGGGTGCCTCAGTTGTTTCATCTCACAACAGCTGCATGCTTTCATTGACATTTGTTGCCCTTTCTTTGTGCACTCATCCTAACCTCATAGGTTATTTCCTGGCCTCCCTTCCATGACCTATGACCGATGATGACCTTTAGCTAGAGAATGTGACATTTTGTTCTCCTCTGGCTGACATGTGATGCCCTCATTATTCAAAGGTATGTGAAAATAATGACCTGTACTGACCTCTCAGTTCCTTTCGTTTATTGGTCTACACTAGGTGCTTGTTCAGCAGATTGCTATGACTAGGTGGTGGGGTGTACAATTTCTTTTGAAGAAGGAAGCTCATGAATTGCACCAACATTTTAGCTCTTTGTGTCTGTTGCTCCATTTGAGGAGCAGGAGATGATGTGGTGCAGCTGGGAGAAGAGAATTCAGGATTCATGGTTCAGTTCAGTTTGGGTGTTTGAGCATCTTTACAAGGCTGACAGATATGGCCAAAGACTTGTGGTCTTATGGAGTTGCAGCTGAGTCCCACGCTGGATACGTACCTTAAAGTATCTCAAACGGTACAGGGTGCCAGTGATGCGTGTCCTCAGTTCTCAGTCATCTGAAAGAAAGAATGAATAAATAACCTTAGGAATTCCAAACAGGAGTGACTGTAGCTTTCCTGTCACCAAGATTTCTACACCTTCCCTGTTGTGACGGCAATAGAAACACTGCCACAGTTACAAGAAATACAGTATTAGTCTTAACATGCTAACAGTGCTTTCTTGCCTAAGTTGTTTTTTGCATTTCAAATGGTGGAAGTTTCAGTGTTTTTCACAAATGCAAGCCTGAACACATGAAATTTTTTTCAAGAAGCTGATTTTAACTTCTGTGAGGTGAGATGTGCCCTCATTGACTGTAGTAAATATTTCAAACGCTAAAAGTCTAAAGGAGGAGCAAACCCCTTCTGTGTGGGAGGTTGTGATACCAATTAAGAGTTTATCCAACACCTAGCCAACATGAATATTTAAACCTCCTTTCCTTGAAGAAAGGATGGTTACTTCAGGTCAGAGATGAGGGCATGTATGGAGCAGCATAAGGAACAGATGGCTGCTAAAGACAATTTCTGACTATGAATAGTCCCTATTAATAATATAGAAATAATCAATTAGGGACTAAGCTCTGCTTCCTATTGCACAGGAGCAGAGCAGAAGAAAAAAATATTAACATGTATGACAGTGTGTGCTTCTGGCTGGGAAAGAGATAGCAGGCTCTTCCCCACTGAAAGGTGAGAAGCTGCACTGAGTCTGAAGGTTAACATGGAAGATTATCAATAGCTCTTTGGAAAAGGTTTTAGACATTTGGCATGCAGACCATGAAATGTATTGAAAATCAAGATCAAGATTTTGCCCTTGTCTCAGCACTCTGTGCAACGAACTCAGAAACTAGGGGAAAAGTCCTAGTAACAGCCTTCACTGGTAAAGAGAGAGCATTCCCCACCACCTGGAGGTTGTAAAGAGCTTCATGTTGGAACATGCCCACTGAAGGTGTAAAAAGCACTAATAACTGATGCACAGAAGTCAGCTTGCAAACTTTGCGGTTTGACCTGGAGATCTGGGCCTTGAGGCCAGACACTCATCCTGAACTGTAATCCAGCTAAATAATCCATTAATAGTTCAGGCTGACACAGGACTGCAGTGCAGTGGAGACTAGGTTTAGTTTACATATAGCCTGGCTTTGGGTTGAAATAGAAGAGTTGGTATAATCTGATGAAGAAAAGAATTTTACCTATAGGTAAAATAGACAGAAAATGCTACCTGTAGATACTTCTATACAAGATGTCTAACTATGGATATGACTTAAATGTTATAGATATATCTCTTCATCTAAAGGAAGCACAGGTGAAAATTTCTGAGAGTACTGTCCTCTGTATACCAATACCATCTTTGTCTTGCTTGGACTCAGCTTTGCTGCATCAGTGCCAGCAGCAGGTCTGGGCAGAAGGCTGAAACCCAAGAATGGCTGAAAGAAATGGCATCTACGAGATATCACATCTATTTTGTTGGTCATTTCACAGATGCCTCTGGTATTATATTTCTGAGGTCTAGCTACTGATGGATTAATTGAAGGAAAAATAAGAGCGTATAAGTGGATCCTAGCTGGTGCCAGGAAGTCCATGGCCTGACAGTGCTCCAGGCAGACCAATCAGGTCTGTTACATGAATCCTGCCATTCCCCTTTGGCTGACAGTGATTTTCGTGTAACTCGCACATGGAATGCTTTTAAAAGGATTCAGCTAAGGAATAGACATGCTTCTACACATGACCCAAGCCCAGATCAGATGTCAGATTGTTTATGACCAATCATATAATGAACTAACCCACCACGGCAACATAACTCTGGAAGGTCTTGTAGAAACCTTGTAGAAATATATTTATCAAGTGCCTGAAAGATTCTGACACATGAAGTCATGAGTTGCTTTTGACCGCATTGGCCAAGAAAGAAAACTTGTTCATATGACAAGAACATGGGTTTAAGACAATAGCACTAAGGTAAATTTTTAAACCAAGAGCATGTTTAGACTTTATTGTCTTTGTTTTTCCCCAGAGGCACAGTCTCAGAAATATTCTATTTTTCTTCCCCTTCGTCTCATTTGCCTCTCATTGTTCAGGAGCTCATAGGGTTTCACTCCTCCCAAGATCCATAAATCAGATTATTAACTTTCAGTCCAAGACTCTTTTATATGAGCAGAAGAAATCTAATTGGAATACAATCACCCTCCTACTGCTTTTCACAGCTTTCTTTGCATCTCAATGTGATCTGAATTTCAGATATCTTTTCTGTGAGATATTTATTTTTCCCCATCATGCACTGAACCCAATTGTGCTGCTATCTTTTTTCTGCCCTTTTAATCTCTGGCTGTAAATTAACCATTATCCAGCTGAAATAAGTTCCTTTAGAGTTCATAAATGGTATTTCCATGGTAGCCCCCAGATTAGGGAGAAACACGGGGAGAAACTGCCTAATCTCCTCAACATGAGGGGTTAATACCAGTTTCATTTTCTCCTCTCTTAACATAGCTGCTTAGGGAAGAAGCTCTTCTGTACGATGGGGTACTGGATGAACTGGAGGAAGAAGGAGTCTGGAAATGCAGAGTTCTATTTGCAGGTGCTGGATGAACTCCAGGTAGAGGAATCTTTGCATTATGCTTATGGTTACTTGTTTTGATTTATGCCGATAGAGATTTAGTACAACTGAAAAATCCTCTTGATTATGGACCAATTATTACCCTGTGATTTACTGGCTTATATTACTCTCTAAAAAAAGAAAGCCAAAACCTTTCCTTATTAACTTAACATTTAAGGAAACTCTATGAACCCTGCAAGACTATGCATCTTTCAGTCCACATCCCCAAGTCATTTACACCAAGGACCTGTCAAAGAGCACTGCAGCTTCTGCTTTCCCCTGTCCTCTTCCAGCAGTCACCCTGGTGCCACTCAGACTGAGTCAGAAAGTTGCATGCCTGGATTTCATCCTGATGTGGAGTCCTGACACGGCAAGATGCCAGCTCCACATTCCACAGTTTAGACGTCGCCGATCAATCCATTAAGCAATTGTCATTTAAATGACTATATACCAAGCCCAGCTTTGCTTCTTATATTTTCAGCAGTCCCACCTGCCTCACCAGAGGTACTTGTACAAACACTTGATGTGTCAAGTGTTAGAACAAAACCTTGCAACCAGTTACTTATGAGTTTGAAGTGTAACATGGACATTGAATTGGATTGCCAACCTAAAGTAAAATTAATGATTAAAATGATTAAGCCATTCAATAAATACTTCTCAATTCACAGCTGGTTGTGAATCAGTGACAGGCCAATTAATCAAAAAGAAATAGATATCCTCATTTTCAGAGCCTTCATGTGCAATGTGGAACTTTTCTCACTTTGGTTTTCAGCAGTCTGAGGGAAAGGAGGATCTGACTTAGTGTAGCAGTTCCACAGACGTGACACATTTTTTGTGCCTGTTTTTGTTCCAAACAGCTCTTTTGTCTCTGAACTTTTGGGTAGTTACTTTCCAGTATAAAGGAGAGTATGCAGTGGGGATTAAGATGGTATTTGTCTCACCTTGTTTCTGGTATCTCTAGTGTAAATGTTTAAATCTGAACCAATCACTAAAGGCTCCCCTTATAATTTTCTTTAATTGGAAATTCATCTGGCCAAATGAAGACTATGCTTTTCCCGCTGCTAAATGGAGCCAAAGTTGATTAATGCAGAGGTAGATATCTATATTTAACCAGACTAATCTGTCTTCAAATCTATCTTCCCTGCTGACCACAGTAGTGCCATGTGACAATGTCCACACTGGTGCTCCTCTAGCTGTACTGGAAGGGACTTTTTGTTCAATATTCGCTTGGTTCTTAGTAACTCATTAAGTGGGGTTGTCATGGGGATACAGTCTCAGGGTGGCCTCGCTTTCTTTCTGTCATCCACTCATACACAGTGTGCACTGTACAATACTTTATGCAAATAAGTTCCAAGCAGGGTTACTTGTCATTAGCACAGACAACTCTAGAGGCAAAACCAGAATATGTCAGTGAGAACTCTGTCATTAAGGAATTTTGTTTGCACCCCTGCAGTGATTCATAGTGCACTTGACAATTTTCTGTCTACCTTTTCATATCTTTTTTTGTTCACAAAGTGTAAAAATGTCTTTTTCAGTTCATTTTCTCCAATTACAGGTTTTATTGATACCATACCAGAAAGCTGGTTTCAGCTTCTGGCAAACTAGCAGCACAAAGAGAAGGATTTCCTGGATGTCATCTTCATTCAAACACTGATAAAGTGCAGCCAAAGCAGGGAAGACAAACAAAAGATTTAAAGCATTGCTGGAGAAGGAAAGAACGAGACAAGAAACCACAGCCGGATTGTAATGAAGAAGTAAAACTGGACAACTATCAGCACTTAGGCTTTGTTTCTACAGAGAAAACATGTTTACCTACATATAACCTGACTCTACTGAGCATGTCCTGCTTGAACCAGAGGGTAAGTTTATATGACGCAGTATACAGAGGTACTGGAGTTACTGTGGACACCTTGCACATCTTAGCTGAGTGTTATCCCAGAAATATCAGGAGACCATGCTGATTCACTTGTACTTCCCTGGTATTTGAACTAGCCTGGATACGTCTATCCTGAACTGCTGCATACCACTACACACACTGTGACTGTCTTTCAACTCCCACTATCTTTGCTGGAGCGGAGGTCTGCTTAATGATTCATTGGTTCAAGCAGTGGCCACCCAGCCAACATCAACTTAAACAAAGCCACCAGTACAACTCCTACTATGCCCAGGCTCTGAAATGGCCAAATTTTTCAAGTTTGAGCAGCACAAAATCTTGGGTTTAATTTCAACCACCAAAGGAATGAAAACGTCCTATCATCCATGAAAACTTCAAACACAGCTTTAAAAACATTAGCAACACAGAAATATTTGTGTTATATAAAGTGTTCCTCATGGAACAGTGGGAGATCTGTCTGAAATTAGCAAGAATTATAAAACCTCCCACTCTGAAGGTGAAAGGAGAAGCAAGGTTATAATTATATAAATGACTATGGGGGAAACAGTTGCTCTGTATAGAGTGTGGGATCCAAGCAGTGTCAAGCACTACTTGGAGACAGCTTTCCTCAAACCAGAGATTTGTTCTTTCTTTTTTTTTTCCTTTTTGTCTCTTAAAGCTCCAGACACTTGCCTGGACAGATTTCCACTGGGAGTTACACCCCACTTGTTCTCTTAGAGCAAGGGATTCAGATGCTCTCTAGTCTTAACCTGATTTGGTGGTATCACTGTCTTTCACCCTGTCTTTAAACCCTCACTCTTCTTCACCCTCACTTCTTTGGCGTGTTTCTTAGTACAGATCCATAACACCTGCAGAATAACTGAACTACAGGGTTTATGTTTTTAGGCTCCACAACTATATTTACGCATGGTAAACTAGGATTATAGTCCATTCTTCTGGGACATGTGGCAACAGAAACAAACAGAAATATGACCTTTGAAGGGTTCTAAACTACAGTTTTATCTTACCTCGGTTTGCCTTAATTGACTCAAGAAACATACAAACACATGAAAATATGGCACTTGTGCACACAATTGACCAAATTTCCTAACCCTTCTGAAGTAATCCCTGAATATGAATCAACAGCAAGTTAAGGTCTCTCTTACACACGGCTTCCCCTATAGATCAAGTGGTGTCTGTTCCCTTCTTTTTTTTATTTCTACCATCTCTGCTTTTTCCAACTTGCTTCCATTTCCTCAGCAATCCCTAAAAAGGTCATCTCTGCTACAAAAGCATTTCCCACTTTTATCTTCTCTCACCATTTGCACATGTGTCTTTCCCTAATCAGTTTGCAGTCAGATCAGCTGACCAAGCTCATTTTGTTGCCAAAACACTCCTAGAGCCAGGTGAACTGTGGGGACATGAGGCCTGGCCTGATACAAGGCAACTCTTCCTCTTTCTGCATAGATGGCTTCAGCCTCAATTGAACATAAACCATGCAGAGGCTGAATAAAATTTTGTTTCTCATAATATGCCTGAACATCTTTGCTATAGATTTGGAAAAAAAGAATCATACTTTTTTTTTTCTTCCCTCTTTATTTTTCGAAAATGCAACAGCACAGTGCTAGCAAACATCAAATTGGCATAGCTGTGACTGCTTCATGTTTAAATGAACTCAATAAACATTTCAAAGGATAGCGCAAAAGTCAACATTTGCTAACCATCATTGTGTGTAATATATGGTATTCTTATTGTAAAGAAAAAGAAGTACAGGCCCCTAACACTGCAGTGATAACTGTTGACAAGTGTTGACATTTAAAAAGCAACCAAAACAAGAACTTCAGTGTCCTCACAAGCACCGTTAGTCATCTACTCAAACCCACTACACTCAAATGGGATTGCTCTCTCATGGTTGCAGGGTTCAGGATCAAGCCCTTTGTGAGAGAAGAATGTCTCTTGAAGTAAGATCCCGCTCCACTCATGCTAATGGACATATTCAATTGTAACGTGACAGAGCTTGTAGTATAAACACGAAGTCTGTAATTTTAAGGCACTAAACAGTTATTAAACCAAATGTCTAAGGTATTTTAATTTAAAACTTCAAAGAATACCTAGCTGGGCAGTAGGCATTCTTGCCATTAATTAAAATCCCATTGATGAACAAAGCTCAGTCCATGAAACCATACAGCTGAAAACCTAGCAATTGTGACCCAGCGCTCCAGTACGGTGGAGCTGGAGGAAACCAAAAAAGCTATAAAGCCACATCTTTCTATCTGATGTGTTCTTAAATGTAAATCGTGTCACAACCTTCCCCCCCTTCAAATACTTGTCAAAAGTGCTTATCATCAGAGACGACTTGTCACCACCTCAGTGAAGTTTTGTGGCATCCATTTCTTTGAGTTTTAAGGGATTTAAATAATGGAAAAATCTTTCATGGACGTGCACAAGACTGCAAGTAGAGGACCGTAACAGTTTTAAAGGAGCTATTAAGCTTTCTGATGTGAATATACATTACTTTATCTTTTTTGTAATATGGATAACATAAATTTGAATTAAGTGACTTTTAGGAACATTGATTATTGATCTTATAAACTATAATGGCAAGCCATCAGGAACTATTGTGTAAATAACCATTTTTAAAAATGTGTTATGTGATAAAAACTCTTATGAAAAGTACTTATGGTGCTTTACATGCTGAGTAACCACTTTTCAACATTAAGTGCCTCAGCCAAAGATACATTTTTAAATTAAGCAGCTTTTAATTTATATATGATTTAAAAAGAATGTTTTTAAACTACTCAGCATTTACCTTTTTGTACTTGTGCAATTTGAAAATGGCAAAGACAACAGGTTTTTTTTAATCCCTGAGAATGAAGATAATAGTAAAACAGGTGATCAAGTGGCTATACCAGGCTCATCAATGGCTCTTTGTGACCATACAGCTTTTGTGACAATACATACTGACAAACCTGCGTAGGTCTGACGAAGAGTCTTTCAGCGCAAATCTCATTAACAGCTTCTTTTGAGAATTCATCTGTGTCAGTTGATTTCCAGCAAAGATGCAGACACCAGCTATCTCTGAATCTAGAAAGGGCTTGTTGAACAGGCTTTATACCGTGTAGTAATGGAAGTAGGGGGGTTCTCTCCTAACACAAGTGACGGGCGATGTCCCAGTAAAGAAAAAGAAAAAAAAGGCAAATAAACCAACAGCCAAGAAAGTGGGGTTGTTTGGGATGAAAGGCATCAACACAGAAGAGTCTCCATGTACTGGAGTTGTTAAAGGTCAGCTGAACGAGGAGCAAGTGAGAGCACATGCAAATGATGCTGAAATAAAACAGCTACATTCAAGCAAGCAGGCGTGCAATGAGGAAGAATGATACCCACAGCTGGAATGCCGTGGATCAGGAGCAGAGCCCACAGAGGAGAAAACAGAGGTAAAAGTGCAATGTGGATACCACCCACGCAAATTTCTCCCGTTGGTGCATTCACTGGAACAGCAGTACACTGCAGGAGGAGTATCGGTTCCCTGCGTCATAGCCATTTTGTGACTCACACAAACAGCCTAACTGATATGCCAGAAAACACTGACAGTACCAGCAATGTAAAATTGAACATCAGAGAATGTGATAGGAAAATTATTTCAGAAAAGATACTGGCATGGAACAAAACCCAACCAAACTTACATAGAAATGATCACAGGGGATATTTTCTCTAGGTGTTTTGGAGGTTGTTGCTCTGACTGGAGCCCCACAGCTACACAGGCTCATGCGCCTTCCTTGGTGCCACTGCTTGTGAGGGCCAGAGTCCAGACTGTGACCCAAGGCTACCTCAAGTTGCAGCTGGGGCCTCTGTCCTTGGACAGCAGGACATTCCTACACTTGCATATTTGTGCAGAATTGTAATGCACCTACTCCTCCCTGCAATGGCATGGCATGAAGGTCTCTCACAATTTGGCTCTGCATCACAGGGCTGCAGGAACCTCACTGAGGATAGCTTCAGGACAGAGCTCAGAGGACATGGGAAAGATCCCTGGGAACTGGAACTGACCCTAGACTTACCCGTGTTCCTCTCTGGCTTTACTTAAAACTGACTTGACACACTCAGCTAGCACCAATGAGGATAACAGGGAACGATAATTGCACTGTAAATGCACTGCAAATCACTGTAGGGAGGAGGTTCATCAGGGTAACAAACTACAGTTTATATAAAGCTGTTTGTTGCAGGGGCCAGCAGGTACAGAATGAAAAGCAACGCCAGGCAGAAGTGGCAATGTCTTAACTGACTGCTTCTATTCCTGTTTTATCAACAGGTATTTAGTGTTGCTTCTCTCTGTGATGCCACCTGTTACCAGGCAGGACATTTTCTACATAGAGCCAGAAGACATATATTTGCAAAGAGAATATACTTCAGGGTAGTTTAACACTGCATCACTCATGCATCCCTCACCGCACTTTAGTTTTTAATCTCTGGCATACTGGGAACTTGTGCCAGACAGCATGTGTACCTTTCTGAGATAACCTGGAGTCAAGGTGTCTCACAGAGTCACCAGGACAAGCAACGTGAACTTCGGCCTCACATGGCCCGTGCCCACACTAAGCCCTCGTGTTCCCACAGCAGATGCCAGCACCTTGTGTTTGCTGGCTACACAGATACTCCGAGGGAGTACTTAGGTATGCAGTTACAGATGTATTTGCTTTTGCTCAGCAGCTGGGTTGTTTTGTTGTTGGGGTTTTTTTGGGATTGTTTTTTGTGGTGGTTTTTTTTTTTGTCAAATAATGGAAATTCCACTTGTACTTTTGGTGGAAGTTTAAAGTTCTGGGTATATCTCCCAATGTGCAACACCATGCTGTTTCAAACTCTCTGAGTAATAAAAGGTTGAGAACATGACTGATTAAACAGAGGGAAACACATCAGAACAGATATCTGGGAAAAAAGATGTATGTATGTTCCATCTGTCTTGACTGCATCTATGCTCTTTATGTATTTAATTTCGCTCAGAGTTCTAGGAGGCAAGTTCCCTAACAACTTAGCAGAACCTGAAATATTTATTCCTAAAGTTTTTACAAAAAATTTAGAAAGTGCGAAGAACAGTAAAGTGAACCTACTTTTACACACTGAGCTAGCTTCAAAAGTGTTTCACGTATCCACTCGGGAAGCAAAGCCTGGACGCTTGGGCCTTCTGTCCAGCAGGTTTAAACACCACAAGCTCATCACAGATGTCTTGAGAACAATCTAACAACCAATACTTATTTGCAGCAACTGAATGTGTGATTTCAAGTGAGGAATAATTTTTTTTAAAAGTTCTTGGATTGCCAAAATAAAAGTTCCTGTTTGTCAAGCAAATTATTCCCTATGAACTACTCAGTCATCTGCCATAACAGCATAACTATTTTTTGGTGCATTTCAATAATTGATCAGGAATAATTTTTGGTATTGTTTATTAATGTATGGTGGATAAAGGGCCCTGTACAGTAAAAAGCATGTTTGATGTCGGCAGGAGTTCATGAGCAACCTAGCGAAAGGTCGTCTTGGTGTCAAAGGCTGCAAGAAATGTCACATGCTTTGCCTTAATTAATGCAGGCCAGGAGAGAATCCTTGGGGAGGACCCAAGATCAGAAGGAGGAAATAGACATTGTTGTCCCAATTATCACTGCTCATTTGAGCGTCTCCTTCTTTGTGATTACCCCAGTTTAACCAAACATGTAATTTCTAGGCTGCATCAGTTTATCATAAGTGAATCCACTTGAATGAGCGTTCATTCCGTATTTAAATATAGATAGACCTATCCTTGCCAGGTGCTGAGTTTGCTCAACTCCTACTGAAATTAGCAGGGGCTCAGCATTTTGCAAGAAACACTTAGCACTGCCCAGAATTGGGTTCTTTGTGTGTCTTATACATCAAACCAAAATCTGTGCTCCTCTAATGTCCGTTTGCACAGCAATCCATATTTCTTTTCATTCATTTATTAACAAACAGACACCCATTTGGTGTTCCTCCTAAACAAATGTTAGTGGCTGTCACTACTAGATACTTAGGCAAATTGAATGTATTCCTATTCCCTTTTGCACCAGAGCAATATTATGCAGTGTACTTTAGCTTTCAGCTTTTCCTTATGTACAGAATATTTATGGCCCATTTTGAAGCTGTCACCCAAGCACTTGGGGTCATTTTCTTATTAAACAGTACAATATTAAAGCAATGGGGCACAGCAGGTGGTACGTTTCTGGCTATTTTGTCATGCCTCAGGCTGAGTTGCCATCTTCCACCCAAAATAATGTCATACTGAATATTAGTAAAAGGAAAAAAATCCCAGTTAAAACACATAATTTAAAAAAAAACCAATAACATTGCATTGCAAGTTCCAAACTTAGATGGGGGCATTTTTCATGTGGGAGCTCTTCAGAGTGATAAAGTGATTGATTTTTATAAAAGTTGGCACACATGACCAAGGGCAGATGGTGCATAAATTTGGGCCCCAGTCTTACATTCTGCTCCATGTAGGTGGACCATTGAACTGCTGTGACTGAGAAAAAGAATACAACCGTGAACAGATGCAAGACTCCTGGGTACCATGATCAGGCTGTAGGACTAGGACCCTAACTTGCATTGCAATAATAATTTTAAAGCCATCTTTTGGCAATACAATCAATTATATGAGCTAGAATTTATGTGCTGGTATTTATATGCTGCTGATTTATCATGTAAAATGTGTGAGATGTCTCTGCTTAAGATACACTTTGTGCTGTTATAGATTGTGTGATAGATGTTTGTCCTTACACCCTGCTAAACATTAGGTCCTAACCATCATCACTACTAAGAAGAAGATATGAAATACCATCCCTTGCTAGACCTATTGCAGTGATGAGTAGAGAGACGACAGAAAGGTGAGGAAACATAGAGCCAGGCACTGTAACAACACAAAGGAGCCTGGTCCGTTTCCATCAAAAGACAGCTCATGTGGCTCCTTGTTGTCACGTGGCTACTGGTGGATCTTGTGTCTTCCCTTTTACTGGATCCCTTGTCATCTATCTTACATTTGTTGTGTTCAGCTGATTTTCTAGCACTGTATCAATTTAATGCATCAGTTCATAGCACACTATCCATTCATGTCATGTTTCTGATGACACTGAAAATATAGCACACTCACAGACTATAAGCCCCCAAACTAATGAATCACATGAGCCAAATGTACACAATTTCTCTATAATTTTGTTTTACATTTACATATGTAAAGCATAGCCCGTCTTCACAGTGTAACAAGCCTATAAGACTCCAGTTCATTTAGCATTTTCCAAATTGGAAAATGCCTGACATTCATATCTTTTTCTCTGTGGGCCTCCAGAAAGGTGTGCAAGGATGAAAAACAGGCACAAGAACGCCACAGAAAAAGAACAAATAGATGGACAAAGCTCAAAGGAAAAATCCAGTGTCCCTGTAGACAGCAAATCAAGGAATGTCATAGAATGAATTTAAGAATCTTGGGAAATGAGGAACAGACATCATAAATTACAGATTGGAGCTCTCACCATTTACAACCTTTTTTGAACATTTGCAATAACCAATCTACTATTCCAAACTGTAGCAACAAATACCTTCCTTTGCTGTCTAATTACCTTGGGATTATCACAGTGCCTCTCTCACAGAGAGTGAATTCTCTGTTTAAGAATGGGTGTTAGCAGGAGCACACAAAATTAGACAGCAATGTACTGCATCCATTTTTAAAGTATTGCCTATGACTTGCAATTTCTTCAATTTGTTGTGTCGTGGACAGACTTACAAAGCAGCCTCAGTCTGTATTTCAGTTTCACAGGATCCTTCAGCACTTCCAGAACTGCGGAGAACCTGGACCACGCCTACCAGGTGGGACGGTAGAAGAAGAAACACCCATCATTAAGCTCAGAAATGAATGGGTCCGACTGCTGCTCTTGGAACAGCTGGACTAGGTAATTGTACAATGTGAAGGAAACACCTGGTGAAGACTCCATATATTCCTACTTTTTTGTTTTACCTAGCTTATGAATATTTACATGAACAGATTTTGGCTCACACTGGGAGACTCTCTCTTGTATAAATATCTATGGTAACATAGCAACAAGGGATTTTGTGCACAAAACTGGTTTTCTAACTGATTTCTCTTGATTTCTAAGATGATCAGCTCCAGCGGAAAAAAAAAAGAAATTAAGTGGTTAGTTCATCTTTGAAACCTAAGCTCATTGTTTCTTGAGCATTTTCAACAGTGGTTTTGCACAATTCTTATTACAGCTTCATTCTTTAGTTACAGATGCCTTGAGGACATTTTATATTTGGCATTATATTGAAACAGTATTGTTGATAAGATGTTCTTCAGGTGGCCATTCTACAGCATGTCTTTTTCTAGAATTTGTATTTTAAAATTAACCAGGAAACCCTTCCATCATATATTAAATAGGTGAAGGAAAGTGTAAAAACAAGGGCTGTACCTGATACTTGAAAGTTGCTATTCCTGACAGCACTTCATCTTTTTCATACCCATATTGGCTTTTATCCCGGTCCATCTATTCCTTAATGTAAGTGTTATAAATTGTTGTAAAGTGCCATAAAATATAATAAACATGAATCAATATTTCTTGGTTAAAAAACTTAGAAATGCTGATGAAGCTCAGGCTTATTATAGATGTCCTGAACCCACAATGTGCCTTTATTTTTTTACCTTCATCATTTTTTCGGGTCTTGAGTTCATGTGTGAATACACATTCATACTTCACAAATCAAAGAGGCAGTAAAAATTAAAATTACTAATGCAGAGCTAATGTAGCCTCTAACATTTTAACCAGTTGTTTGAGGCAGGATATCATGTATATACAGGGTTGTTATATGTGGTATGTATTATCCAATTTAAGCAAATTCCTTGTGGATCTAGCGAATATTAAGAATGTGCATAGCACCAGAAAGTTTGGGGATTACTCAGATTCTTAAAGTTAAACATATGCTTAAATGCTTTGCTGAATCAGGGCTTTAATGAAGAAGCATGGCACAGTAGTGCTATTTGCCATAAAAATTCATCATTGCCATGGATCTCTGCTCATTAAAGAAGATGCTATGATTTGTGTTTAAAATATGAAAGAAATATGATGCCTGCATGGTGCATTAAATACCCAAGCATACACATGCATTTAAATTCTTGCTATCTTTTTAAGGATATTTTTGTGAATTATGTTCTTGTATATGCAAGAGCATCCTTCATAGTGAAGTGACAGTTCGTTTCCACATCCAGCTGATGCTCTTTACATATTATTAGTATTATTTATTCTCAGTCTGTAGCTAATGATGGATTTATTTGTCCTCAGTTGGTTCTGTGGCTTCTCCACAGGAACTGTGGCATCAACAGGAGCAATGGAAGACTCTTCCCAGAGCAGACCAAACCCAACCCCTCTCCACATCTGTGAGGGGAGGTGCTGCTGGACTGACTCTGGCACTGCAGACACCCCACTCCTGCCAGTGAGCCAGTCCAGGGGTGCCCAAATCACCCCCAATCCCACCAACTCACTGCTGCCCAGCTGGAGACAGGGCTGCTTCCCCAGCCTGCTTCAGGCAGCTTGGTGTGCACCATGTTAGAGAATTACCATAAATTGCCCCTGCTGTGAAATCCACCTGGCTCTGTGGCAATACAGCCTTGGTGAAGGGAAACATCCCCGCTCTGTCCTGTCGATCATCACTCTTGCATTTAAGATCCCTTTTAGAGCTGGTCTGGCAGTTGAAAGCAGAAACACTGCCACAACACCAGGGCAGTGCCTTTGTCCAGGCCCTTCAACCCGCAGTGCCTGGGAAAACTGCCCTGCAGCAACGGCCTGGGCAGCTGTGAGGGAGTAGCTGGGGAGAGGCCTTCTTGGGGGTTCCACCAGCCCTGGGGCCTTACCCTTGGGCTTGGCCCTGCTGCAGACCTTCCCCCAGGCCAGAGGATGGCTGGGCTGTGGATGACCTTGGTTACTGCCACTGACCTGGCCCAGCTCACCTTTGGTGCATGCTGTGCGACAGGGCTGGTAGGGGAGGAAGGGCACCACACCAACCTGCAGCTCCACAGCCCCATTCACACTGGGCCTTTGCTGTTATCAGATGGAAACAAATCCCAGCAGAAATCTATTGTAAAAGATCCACATCTTGTAAAACAATATGGCTGCTTTATACTATGACAATAAATTTGACTGAGTTTTCCTGGGACAGGGAGGCTGGCAAGGATCGGGGCCATGACTGCAGCCTCCTACCACATGCTACAACACACCTGTGGTGCCTGGCTGTTCAGACCAAGCATCCATGGCTGGAAATGAGGCCACTAAAGTGAAAGAAATATAACATGTCTCTGTTGTGCACTGTCTTTCTCAATTCAGCTATTTATAAATGTGATAGTCCTCTGTTTCTCCTGCCTCTTTCAGCACCCCAGTGAAGAATGTGTGAAAAGCTCTAATTTCCCTTGAGGAAAAGAGTTAGTATCTTGTGATTTCAGTGAAAAGCTGTGTTCGCACTATGGTCAATAAATTCCTATAGACATCTTTTCTCCCTTGTTATTTTGTTAATGCTTGAGACAAATATTGCAGCTCAGCAAAGACATGGTGGAAAGCCGCCCCACTTCTCGTGGTTCAGCCTCAGAGGGTGGATGCCAAAGCTTTAACAGACTCTCCTGGCATTAGGTTTTCCCTTTTTTTAATGAAAACTTAAATACTCTTGGTTTCCTTCTGACTTGGAGCAAGATCAAATTTCAAAATATCCAAATCCTCCATGAAACAGCATTACGTCTTTCTCTAGAGCCCTAGTTGTTACTTCTTGCGATGATAAATCCTGCCAGTATCATAAAAATAGTATTTTTTGTTGAGAAGAAGGTTGAAATGTCTCCCTAGACCAAATCTATAATAACTTCCTTTTTTTGTATGCAAAAATAGAGTTTGAAATATCCAAGCTGAAAAGTTTCTGCCTCAGAGGTTCTGAATTCACATCCCACATCTCCATGAATTCCCTGACAAAAGGAGGCAGACTTTGGGGATGACTACAAAGGAAGGTGCGGCTTCAAACCAAGTGTCCCCTGAACCCACGTGCCAAACTGCTGCATGGTAATTCCAAATTCAAGGGAAGATCCTGCATCCTGTGCATCCAGGGATTACTCCAAACTTAGCCCCATCGATAAACTCCAGTGGAAGTCTGCATGCAGAATTTTAATTACTACCTTTAGATATACCATCCCTCAAATATTATATCTGAAGACTATAGTCTTTCTAGGAAGGTCAGCAAAGAAAAATTTTGACGATACAGTTCTCTCTGATAATACTATTTTTCTCCATGTTTTGAAGATCATTGTATATATGCCTTTTAAAAAAAGAAATTCTTATAAGATTTGTCCCGATAATGAAACGTCAGATTACACCGTAAGACTTCTTATTTTCTAATAGTTCGGTTTTCACAAGGTAAACATAACTGCCAGCACTGCATCTCATCACTGCTGCACAGAACACCACAGCAGTGCTGCTAATCTGACTGACAGCACACAACGAGATGGAAAGAAAGACAAAATAAAAGTGTTTTAGCTTGATGAGAAGCTGCACTCAGGTCTTATCAAAAAATTCAGAGCAGGAACTGCAGCCATAGTGATTAACAAGGAGTTTCCAGAAGTTAATATACCAGGCAAAAGGGTTGCTCCTTTGGAGGCTGAGCACTGGAGAGTGGAAGTTAAAATGACCTGTGCACCATTGAGCTGGAACATGCTGCTCCTGGGTCATTGATCTGCTCTGCTCTGGCAGGGCACCGCTTCGGTATTGTTAATTTTCAATGACATAAAGGCTTGTATTAGTACAGGAAGCAGAATTGAAAGGCCAGAGACTAAAGGAAAGACAAAAGAGAGGCCAGCGGTAAACGCAGAGGTTTTCAAAGACTGTGATGCAAAACCAGAGACAAATGTAGCCCCTGAACAGTAAGAAATTCATTACTTCATGGATCAAATGGACCAGGCCAGATCCTCAGCTGCCATGGGTTAGAATTTTTTCTTTCATATCAGGGAAACTAGGCTTATATGAACTAGAAGAGCAGGTGATCCATAGTTTACATAAGCAGTGAAGCTGTATATAAGGATGACAATTTTTTCCCCTAAAAGGTGAGTGCACACAGAATTGTACAATGCATTTTTTAATAAATATTTAACATCTAAAGCTCACTGCCACTGCAATTCCTTTTTATGACCCCTACTATAATGATAAGTATGAAAAGGTGCATAAACCTCAAAGAGCTATTCATTTATCAGGAAGAGAGATGCTCAGTCTAAAAACTAGAGGCAATAATTTATTGTTTGGATCCTCTGTAATAAACTTGAAATAATGCCCTTAAATTTCAGGATTTTATTGTCAGTGAGACAGTCATTAGTTCTTATGACTGAATTTCCATGCCACAACATTCATCAGCATCTCCAAACAGTCCTGTACTTTTCCCCAGGCTTTATATTGCAGTGGGTACAGTGCCCTGAGGTCTCAGTGGCACAGGCACACTCACAGTTTCTGTACCTTCTCAGCAACCAAGATACTGTAAGTGTAGATGTTTTCCTCTTGTCCTTTGACGTAAGTGAAAGTCCTAGCATGCCTCCATCTCAGCCAGCTTGGGAAGGCAGCCATCACTTTGCCAGTGTTAACACTTAGGCTGGCTGAGTTGTATATGGGTGAAACAAGTTCTACTGAAATGTCCATCACATCATTGTGTCTGATAGCTTTTCCCAGGGAAACGGACAGCTAGGAAAGGAATTAAGCTGGTAAAGTGAGCCTTTGTTGACATATTTTCTGCAGTTCTGTATCTGAAAGGCAGAGACAATTTTCTACTTCCTTCAATGTTACAAATAGGGAAAATCAACTGGCGTATTGCGGGGGTGGGTGGAGCTGCCTCTGGACCTGTCTGGGCACTGAGTCAGTTGCTGGACTTAATATAAAATAGCAATTACAGAGAATGAACATTTATTTAAAATATCAACAGTCTTCAATTAACTAGAGAGGATGAAGAAAAGACAGTTGAATGGCAGCATAAGAACAACAGGGACAGTCAGACAGACTGGAAGGTAGCAAGAATTGTTGCCTGAAGAAACTCAGTGCATATAGTGTTATGTCTGATCACATCAGTTGCTTAAGACCAAAAGCAAAACTGAGTGTTTAAAAGAACACAGCACTTAGCTTTTAAATACTAATTTCGTATTTTATCCCTAAAGAGAATATCTGATTCAAAATTTTCTGGACTTCACAAGAGTTATTTTTTTCTCTTTTATTCTCATTACAGCTCTTCCTAATTCAAAGGTGGATTCAATGCAAAAAACATTGAAGTGTTAAGGCATTGCTCCATTTTTTTGTTTGTTTAAATAGTTTAATAGCTTACATGGTATCAGGAACAGCAGAAATCAACACCAGCTCAGCTCAACAATAATCTAGCAATGCAGTGTGTGTCTCAGTTCTAATAGATGAAAAGGAAGTATCTGAGTCTTCAAGACCAACTGTAAGATGTCTCAGATCTTAAATACTTTCGTATCCTAGGCTTGAGGGTGATCTTTTACTTGCATTACAATGAATGAGGGCTCAGTGGTGCATAATGAAAAAATAAAGAGATTTTACATTAGGAAATGACAGCTTTTCTTTGCAGATTTATATGTAAAGCATATGCACTTGCTGAAATACAGCCAGTTTTACTGGGATTCTTTTTTTACTTTTTATTGCTATAGCAAAAAATGTACTGGATTTCAATGCATGAAAATCACAAAGCATGACCAATTTAGTTTGTATTCTACTGAGAAGTTATACCAGGAATGTGCTGTGGATTAAAAATGCTTTAATTTTTTGAAAACACAGGCAAATCCTCCCCTTCATGTAATTTGATTCAATGATTCTCTTTGGCTATATCTAGATTAGAAAATTACATAGTGCCTGGGCATTGAAATTTGATTGCCTATAAAGTTAAATAGTATGAATACATATTGATTCTGTTCTGGGCCATTTTACATTGTCCCAGACTATTCCTGGGCAGATTGTGAGGGTCAGTATGAGACAGACTGGTGTATCCCACTGACCAGTGGAAATGCAGCCATCCTGCTTTGAGAGTATAATCATATGGACTGGCCATTCTGTGCTAGTTAGCCTCAGTGCCAGGAAACTAGGATTGAAGTAATCTTTCTGGCCATGGGACTCCTGAAACTGTGAGGCTTCACTGGACAGTCACTGCAGGCTTTGGTGTTCACTGACTAGGTGTGATTGATTACTATACCTAAGCAATTCTCTCCCATTCTTTCTCATGTTCCATTGTACCTCCATATATCTGAAAGCCTATGTTTCAGGTCAACAGTTGGAACAGGGCAATGTCTTGTGAGTACATTCTCCAGAAGGTAGAAGAAAGATGAAAATCCTCACTAATTCTCATAACACTTATCTGTTTTTCTAGCTCCTTCTTTTCTTTGTCACGAGCACCATATTTAAAGTTCTTCAAGACTAAACCTGGCATATTAAAAAAA
This sequence comes from Mesitornis unicolor, assembly GCF_000695765.1. Lineage (NCBI taxonomy): Eukaryota > Metazoa > Chordata > Aves > Mesitornithiformes > Mesitornithidae > Mesitornis > Mesitornis unicolor. The sequence continues at coordinate 76,245 of NW_010168372.1, forward strand.
AATATGTATTCTTAGACTCTATTAGGAAAAAAGCCTAGTAGCAGCTTTACAAAAGATCTCATTGCAATATTTTCTACACAGCCAAGAAAGCAAAATCTGTCCCTTGAAATCCTTGCTCTTCCCCAAATGTGTAGAGTCAAAAACAAGATTAATAACAAATTGTGATCTCAAAAGAAAGTCAGAATCCTCTGCTCTCTAGTATTTCCTAGGGTTGCTTGTAGTTACCCTTCTTAGCATCCAGTTACCACTCTGGAAAGATGCAAATCTCCTGTAGGTCCTCTCTCTTATAACCTGCCAGTCCTGCAAGGAAGTCTTGGATATCTTTGGGTATTTCAAGTGGAGCTGTAAGTTTATATTTAATCCTCAGTGTTCAGGCAGCAAGAACCTGGATGGAGTTCTGATCACAGATGAGGCTTGTAAATACCACACTGAGACTAATTTTGAAAAACACATTAGGAACAAGTAGTAATATTGCTCTACGAAACTGACATGTCCAGGTCATACTAATTTTGAAAAAGATTTTTGAACTCTCATGCAGAATTGTTTTCACTCAGGTCAATGGTCTCTCTGAAATATGCGCTGGTTTGCATGAAGGATAATGACAAAATAAGACACTTCATATTGCAGCACAATTGTTTCTTGGATACTTGAAAATGGCAGGTACTTGGTAAGAGGCACCTGCTGTCACGTGTGGTTCAAAAAAGCATTGCTTGTGACTATACTAAACAGCCGAGGATAGGTTGAGTTTTTTTCAAGTACCAACAGAATAGTACAAGTTTCATAGACTCCTAGTAAATACTATGCACCAGTGCACACCATGCCACCTAACACCAGCATCTTTTATCTGAGATTTATGGGCTTACATCTGATCTACCAAGAGGCTTATTTGTGTGGCTACTGCAGAGCTATTTCTGTATCTTTATAAAGCTGGACCTTATTCTTCCCATTCCTAAATGAGCTGAACACTTTACCAGCCCTGTAGGTAAGGGTGAGTGATTATGTAGGCGTTCAGCTACTCCATCAAAATTAGAAAGGAAAGAAATCTATGGGTGCATTGGGTGTACACTACTCTTTTTTCAATGAGATGGCTAATATCAACAGCAGTCAGTGGAGGACAGGGAGTTAGCTCCTAAGCTGAGATTGTTCTCCAGGTCTTCACAGACATTTGAATTATCCAGCCATCTGAGTGCAAAATCTTTGGGATGCAAACTATTTTACTGTATCTTTATCAACAGCACAGGAAAGATTGTCACTGCTTAACCACCAATGTATAATTCCTGAAATGCTGCATTCAGAGCAGGTATTACTTATGGTCATTGACATCTCCATAAGGTACAGCTTTCCATTGCATCAAAGAGTATAAAAAAATAGTCAGTCCCTGGATCTAAAGACTGCAATTTTATCTGTGTGTCTGGTGCCAGGAAACCATTACCAAATTAGTTGTGACCCTCTCTATTTTGAGACTCTTTGGATGGAATAAAAAGTTGGGTTTCATGGTAAGACAGTCCTACTGATTTACACCAAATGAGACTTTAGTCAAGTTATATGCTAAGATTGCCTGTGGCAGTTCTAAATATTAAAGTTCAAAAAAGCAGCAAGGACTGGAAATTGCTCACAGTTCAAAAGACTGCTCAAAGCCATTATCATTTAAAAAGATGAAAGAAAAAACAAAAAAAGGGTGAATGTAAACAAGATAACCAAATACTAATATCTACGTAGTTTGAAAGCCATATGATTACTCAAACAACTGCCAGCTTGGATTTATTTCTCATCTTCCTTTTACTGAAGACAGTTCTTTTTCTCCTATGTGCAACTTCAGCTAAGAAGAATCCCAGACAAATATCAGCTAGCAATTCATAACTATATTTGTATTTTTATTGCTTTGCTATCAAGGGTTAAGGTGTACTCAGACATATTAATTTCTTTTTTGGAATTTTTAAACACATAAAAGAGTAGGAGATTCTGATAAGGCCCTATTGTAGTTATCATGTGATATAACTACAGCTAAGGTCATGTCGACCTGCTCTGGTTAGAGTACATCATCTACTTAGGAGAAAAGAAAACAAATTGTGTCACATTTTATTCCATCAACGGCTGTAAATGAAAAGGATATTTTGAGAAACTGAATTAATAATACATTAAAATAACTAGAAAAAAGGGCTGATAATTAAACATGCTCTGTAATTCCATCCCAGAATGAACAATGAATCTACTTTTTTGGTTACAATTCTTTTTAATTATAGAAGGGACACCTCTGAATGACTCAAACCTTCTCTGTCATCTTGCACACAGACAAAGCCAATTAAGGTGAGACCAAAGCAAAAAATACAGTTTATTCATTCCGCACCAGTTTACTCAATCACTTTGCCTCTCTTTGAACAACTCAGAAGGGGAGCAAGACCCCTTGTTTGTTTGTTTTTTTTTTTATTTTCAACTGTTTTTTTAAAAATGTTTTAACAACTCACTCCATAGATGTTCAGTAGCGTGGCTTTTCAAAATGTAATACAGAATCATCTGCAAATGCTTTCATACCACTTGGTATTCCTGGACTGACACACTGCTTTATACCAGCAAAGCAGTCAAAATAAGGCCCAATGATAGTTACAGGAACTTAACAGAAGCAATTAAAACTTTGCGAATTTAACATGGAAATATTGTATCCTAGAGACAAATAAAATTTGCTAAAATTATTTTTGTTGAGTATTTCTAACAAACCTTTGTTCAAAAGATCAAGGCAATCCACCTATTTGTCCTCAGCAACTATTGAAATAAAACAATTCTCAGTGCAAGTCGGAACAGATACATTTTACACTGATTACAATGTATGAAATTACACTGCATGAAATTACACTGCCAGCAGGTGTGGCTTGAAGAGTATCAAGGAGAGAAAAACAAAATGAAGAGTATTATTACTGCTCTCTGGCTTTCTGGTTGGTGTCTACTAATAGCCATTTGCACCCATGTGCATGATCATATTTGGCTCACCATTTAGCTTTTCAATGCATGCATATATTAATGCTGATGGATTCAAACCAAGAGTTGACAGCAAATTCCAAATTCTTAAAATCCTTTCCAAAGGACTGGGCTTCCAGATTGCTGTTTTACTGTCTGGCCGAAGAGCATTCCTTCTTGCTGATGGCTTTGCAGTAGAAGGGTGGAACCAAGGTTTACAGCTGGGGAAGGGACAGAGAAGTTGAGAAGCTGTACCAAGAAGTCCATGGTGTATCATTCTTGCTTGTATTTGTTCAGGTAGGGGGATTCTGAATTAAGCCTTGCTGTAGAATATGTCTAAACTTGACTGTAACCATTAGATTTAGAGATTAACACCTCACAGAGATGAATAGAATCCATCAAACTGACTGGATAATCTGCATCATTATCATATCACACGATTTTACCCTGTGAAGGGTGGCATATTCCCTGGGAAAGCAGTAGCAACTGCTGCTTCTTCAGTGTGTCTTGTACACAATGCTGAGGCACTCATCACAGTGCTTGGTGATAGATGTTTCTTGTGTGGATTGTAGAAATAAATAGCTGGTTGCAGATGAAAGCCTACTCTTCCTACTATCCTCGGGAAAAGTGTCACTTCTGTCTTGTGAAACTGTGACTTACCTGAATGATATTTTTCAGCATAGATGTATAAATAATCTTGGATTGGTGGGGAAAGAACACTCTTTCTTTTTTTTCTTTCAAAGGGAAGAGAAATTTGGAATGTAATATCCCCTCCTATCCATTTTCAAAGTCTGATCTTACTGTATTGGTCAGAGACAGGTACTGTGTTCTTAAGGAACCAGCATTAAGAAGTTGCTGGATATTTACTGTTTGTTTTTTTACACTGGGAATGCCATAAAAGATTAAAGAACAAGAAAGATTCCACATTTCCTCTAGGTAGATTTATGCTAATGATAACCAGAAAAGAAAGCTTTTAAATCCAAAAAGCTTGGTTGTCTCATGTTTAGTAAAGGAAAGCACCACTGTCATAAACGTCTATGTGATAAAGGCCAGGTGAGGTGGATATTTTATTGCTAGGGAACAGAATGGCACTCACACCATAGGAATATATTCAGTATGCTTTACTCCGAAGCTGTGCTGAGCCATATCCTTCCAGAAACTCTCACGACCTACTAATTGATCCCAAACCACACTTTTGGAACTAGATTGTAGCAATAACCATTTCTTGCTATACACACATTCCTGATGATGCTGATATAAAGAAAAATCAATCAAGCTTTTAAGAAAGGTCAGGAATAATCCATTCCAGCTATAGTTTGAGGATACGAATTGAGTCTAACAAAGAGGAAAAACACCTCTATCAACAGCATGGATTTCTGACTGAAACACCCTGTACACCCTACCACACACTTGTCATTAAGAGGACTGATGTTACTGCAGCCTGCAAAACATCTCACAAGATGATGTGAAGCTAATTAAGCCACTGAAAGGCATACAAGTATCCCTCTCTGAAGAGAGGCAAGATTCACTGAGGCATATGGAGCTGTTATCATCATGTTTAGGGAGTGAGGAACTGCCATGATCACACAAATTTTTTGTTTAAGCCTTTCACAGAAATCCATCCAGGAGCTTTACCAAAGGTGATTTCGTTAAAAACAGACAAATATCTACTAATATGCACTGCATCTGAAGGAGAGTCATTGATCTGAGAGAGATCATTAGGACGTGGTTCAGTTTTCTTATAAGATTTGATGGGTGATGATGTAAGCTGCCTATAATGATCCTCAGTGAATCTAAACATTTAAATTCAACAGTAAGTTCAAAGTTTGAACATAAAGTATACATGCTGAATTTCTATTTTATTGACTTTCTGTATGAATATAGACCATATTTTGTGTAGTTGAGAGCCAGGTGACACAGTGTTTTGGCAAGTGGAGCCATACCATAAGACCTACATGGTTAGTGATGTGCCACATTATCTTGAGGGTGCATTCTTTCCAGTTCAGAAATACTCCTGGCCAGCTACTGAAATCTAAGAAAATGTGATTCAAATTAAGAACTAAACTCTTTATGTAGGTGGGATTTTTTTCCACTTCCCAGTGAAAATGCTTTCTTACAGTTAAGGAGAGCATGATCAAATATATAAATTATCATTTTTGCTACTAGGTTTTCTTGTATTACTTAAAAAGTCTGAAAAAAAAGGCGAGAAAGCTAAATGGGCAAAGTGCAGAAAGAATCAAGTTAGCTAGATCCTAATAGGCAAGATGAATAAACACTGTTATTTAGGTAAACAAAAGGATGACTGATTTGGGGTCAGACTTTGCAGCAATAAAAAAGCAGTAAAGGACATCAGGAAAGATACAAGCTTTCAACTGTTAGATCACACAATGAGACATAAATAATGGATAAAACATAGGTAAGTACCTGTGTTACCCTTAAGCTAATAACTAGATTGCATTATTACATTGACTCTTTAGTACAGAAAGAATGATAAGCAAGAGAATACTCACTATAATTTACAACAGATACTACACTTGCCTTGTTGATCACTGAAGATAAAAAAAAATCACAAGGAATGATATAAACTTACATCCTGAACTGAAAAAATGTAAAATGCTTTATGAGGGACATTAAATATCCAAGTACAAGCATTTAGCAGAAGAGTAACAGTGGCAGAAGAGCAGACTTTAAAAAAAAAACAACCAACAACAAACTAAACCAAGAGAAAGCAATTCCACAGATAAAGCTACAGACAGATCAAGAGGAGACTCTTCATTGCCCAGAGAAGGTCTTCTAAATCCCCACATAAACTGAGATGCTTTAATAATTTATCCACTGAAGAATTATGTCCTGAGAGACAGAAACTGTATATTTTAAACTGAGCAAAAGTGGTTTAGACCCTTACATATGAGACCAACATCTTCAGGGTGGGATTTTTAGTGTCCCAACCATTGCTCTTCCCATGGCAATCAGCATTCTCAGCATGAGAATTACCCCTAGATATGCCATAAATATTCAGTTGGTGCTGGCAAACAGCTGCTTTAAAGATTTCAATACTGCATCTAAAACTACTGCACTAATGGATTTGATTGTGCAAATGTGTCCCCCTTTCCTCCTTGCCCTCTTTCATCTGTTTCATCCTTTGAGTGCACTGGACCCTGTGGTTGGAAATGGAGACAAGGGCAGGCTCCCTCCTCCAGGGTTAGTGACTGTGCAGTCTCCTCACCCTGCTATGCAGGTGGCTACAAAGAGGCAGGTTCTCCTGTAGGAAGCAATGCTACCTCTTCTGAAAATGGGTATGGTTTTACTGCTGCAACTGGAGAGAAAGAAGCAGCAGTTACTGGGTGACAGCTCTGCAGCCTGTAAACAGCACCAGTCTGTGAGCCACTGCACCAAACTGAGCTGGGCGGGCACTTCCCAAATGACTGCGACTCAATCCACCACTCTCAGAGCTTCTGTAGCTCCTCCTCTTTACAGAGAGCAAAAAGTAAAGATGCTCTGCTTCTTTGTGCAGTTGAAAGTGACCACATGTGATGTAACATAACAGAAAGGAAAAGAAATATGATCAGTCACAGGCAAGATTCACAGAGGATGAATCTTCCTTGTATTAACAGTGGTTGAAACTTCTTGGCTAGGTTTCCTTATTAAATATCTATATTTCCACTTGTTGCTATTCCATTTCATACTTTGCATCTTCTACTGCTTGTGTTATACTAAAGTTTTATTTCCATGCTCCGGGTTTGTAAGTGCTTTTTGCCAATAGACATGTAGTAAAAGAAGGTGACAGTACTTGAACCTAAGAGCTTCTGCTGAACACACAAGACAATCTTATAGCTAAAACACTTCAGAAGCCATGTCAGAATTCTAGCTCCATGTAAAATGGGTTTCTATTCCTGAAAACATCTGAAATTATGACTATATATATATGTATGGGCATTTTAAGAATTTGTATTCAAAGTATATTCCATAGAAAAATGACAGGAACACCTCAAAACTGCCAGTAGCTTGGAGGCTCTCTTTTGAAATATAAGAAACCTTAGAACTGCACCCTTGGAATGGTAAGGCCTCAATTTCTGGTGTGCTTGGTTATTCTAAGCTAAATTTTTACTCTTGACCAGCTATTCTTCCTCACCCTAAACTGAGAAATGTTTCCTGAAGAAAATGTCATTGAAACAGATACTTCTTGGCACAACTTTCTATGACTAGGCACTTTCTAATGAAAAAAGCCACTCAAAAATTCTCAGTAAGTTTCATACAAATAATCACCAATATCAGACAAAAAGTAAATGCACTTGGCATGTTAAATCAGCATTGTTTCCAAGAACAAAGCATGGAAAACAGAAGCTCCTACAGTTGTTTTAAAGTGAAAGTGTAATTTAATGGCAAGTATCTTAATCCAAATAGTATTTTTCTTGCTTTTAATCCACTGGAAATGGCACGTTATATACACAAGCAGTTCTGCCCAAGCAGTCAACCTTAAAATGTCTTTGTATTTAAATAAAGTGACATCTGACATTTCAGTGTCCATGTGTTATCAGACCTCTGTTTACCCTCTGTAAAGTGTCAACATAAGAGGAGATAGGGGAAACGGAGAATTTGCCTGCTGGTTTGGGGACAGCTGGAACTTTGATTTACCATGAAAGTTCAGGATGTCCCAATTAAATCAGGACACTTGAGAGATACGAAGCTCTGGTCTAATGTGATTACGTTGGTTGTTTTTGCTAATGATAGACACATTCCAAATTGCAGAAAAATGCTAAGTAGATATAATGGGTTTCTACAGTTGTGTACTTACAAGAATATGCCCTAAAAACATTTCTATTCCCTGCTTCCATTTTCTATTGAATGTCAATCATTTATAACTTTTGGTGCCTATAGTACAAACCTCCTTGAGATATGTGATGTCCGTAGCTCTCAGGAGCATCACAATCTTTTATTTTTACTCCTAGACTCCTCTGCTACCTTTTTTTAAAAAAAATTGCTTGTTAGTTTTTAGATTGGTATGCATTTACAAAATGCCTGTGACTTCTTAATGTGGAAAAACACTGCTTGTCCAGTGAGTACTAGCTGAAAACAAAATATGAAGAAAATGTACCATATTATGCACTATAATACTATACAAATGTGGAGTGCAGCTGGAGTTTTGAATAGGCAAAAAAAGCATGATGTCCTAAATACCTGAATAGCATTGAGTTGGGACAACTTAGGAGTTGCTTTCAGCTGTTTTCTTGAGAATTATTGGTGAAATGTAAGCAAATATAAGGGAGCTGGGTCTCTTTAGTTTGCAGAAGAGGAGACTGAGGGGAGCCCTCATTCATGTTTATAAATATTTAAAGGGTGAGTGTCACGAGGATGGAGCCAGGCTCTTCTCAGTGACAAACAATGATAGGACAAGGGGTAATGGCCACAAGCTGGAACACAGGAGGTTCCACTTAAATTTGAGAAGAAACTTCTTCTCAGTGAGGGTGACAGAGCACTGGAACAGGCTGCCCAGAGAGGTTGTGGAGTCTCCTTCTCTGGAGACATTCAAAACCCGCCTGGACGCCTTCCTGTGCAACCTCATCTAGGTGTTCCTGCTCCGGCAGGGGGATTGGACTAGATGATCTTTTGAGGTCCCCTCCAATCCCTAACATTCTGTGATTCTGTGATTCTGTGAAATATAACTTTATTGCTTCACTTCCACAAAGACAAATATTCTTCAAGGAATGAAAGGGCAAAGAAAGGAAAATGTGTGTTCTGTACTGCTGAAACAGCCTAAAAAGGAATGAATAATAGAAAGAAAATCCACTTACAAGCTCATAATTTTTAAATTTCTGTAATTGTCTAATGTTATTTAAACACCACACACACACATTTTAAGTCGGTGATAAGTTACCATTCATGGTGAAATGTCTTTCCTTAGCATGATTGCCTCCTTTTCCCCTCACCATGACAGATTGTATTTAATTGAACAGTTGCTGGGTTAGAACTATCATTAAAAATGCATATATTCAAATAGTCTTAGTACAGCATATTGCCCTTTCAGTTCGTTTCCTCCTTTTATGTAGCAGTAAATATCCTTTTGTGTTCTGGTTCTAATTTATTTAGAAATAATGTGCTTCTTACTAAGAGCAAAGATTTTTTTCAAAGCATAGACTAAGCTTGTTAAGTTGCTTGCTAATATATTTTTATTGACCTAGTGTCTTCCAGTCCTTGTACCATTGAACTCCAAGGTCTTTGTAGAGAGGATCCATTTAGACAAAAAACTTGAATCCAGTTCTTTTTTTTTCAAGACAATTTTAAAAGCAAATTCATGCTGTGAAAATAATTCTGGCCTTGTGTGAGAGCTAAATCTTCCACTACAACCAGACAACACATGTCCTGACAGAGGAGAAAGATCTACCTAAGCGGAGAAGGAAGAGCTAGGGTGCTTAAACCATACCCACACACACTGTGATTGACTGAAGAAAAGGTTTTTGGCTACCCTCTCTCTCAGTTTGTACAATTTGAGTTGTTCTTTAAGTACAATCACATACCCCACCAGAGAGTGAGCTGTTCATACAGATGATTTCAACAACATGTATATCCACACTTCATTAATAACCTGGGATGCAACTAGCAGGACATAGTTACTATTAAACATTATTGCCTGCCCAGCAGCATTTGCTCCTTAAATCTCAAATATTTTTAATCTCTTCTTTTATTCCTCTTTTACTTGTTGGAGGGATGGATCTAGGTACACAACAAATTAAAATTAGAATAGCTAAGCTATAAAATAGAATAACTGTGAAATATCACCATCCTGGAAGCAATGGGCCAGACCTTCGGCTGCTGTAAGCCGTAAAGCTTCATTAGCATCGATGGACATGTGAGAAATCTGCATGTATAGAGGATCTGGCCCACTGTTTGTTGATGACAAAACCTCACAAGTGCCTGTGACTTTTAATTGATATGCTTGGAGGTTGCTCTGAAAGCTTCAAAGTCTATGAGAGAAAGGAATGGTTATCACCAGTGACAAATCTAATGCTTGGAGAACTCTGGCATTGCTCATTCTTCAGCTGTCTAAATGGGTTTTTACTTTTTTGAGTTTTTCCAGTAATACTGTTATGTACAGAGAAAATAAAATTAACGCTTCATTACTATTCATCATATGGCACTGGAGACAAACTTGAGAAAATATACATTGTTTACCGTCAGCAAACTAACATTATTTGAAATTAATTTTTTAAAAATAAATAATAATAAAAAAGCATCACTAAGCTACTCACTAAGTATTCCTCCAAGACACAGATCTAGCAAAGTCATTGGATAATATATAACAGTAAGTTAGTTAGGTAAACCTAAAACCCATCACAATTAAGATGAAAATTAGGAATAAAAATAGAGGAATAAGAGACAGAAAATTTCTTTTACACTGGGACTTCTCAAAAATTTTGAGTTGCCAACACTGGGAACAGATTTAAGAAATGTGAATACAACTGTAGTATTTAGAATCAGAAAGATCCATGATCATTGATGAAAATTGCATGAGAGAGATGCATTTGTGTAAACATAGTTCTTTTTTTGGCTATGGACAAATTCTAGGATGTCTAGGATGACAAATATAGAACAGCGCAGCCAAGTCTCTGTCAAACCAAGCTTTTAAGTGCCTCCGGAGCTATGGTAGAAAGATAACACATATAGGCAGAGACCACCATCTCAGTGTCAAAACTGTTAAAATCTTTGCTGAAAGGATTGTATCACATATATGAAATGCTAAATAGAAGTTGCAAGTGCATGCTTCCCAGTTGTTAGGCAGATATATAATACATATCTTTATTTAGATTTTACATAGATAGATAATGACCCCCCACATTTTCTTAAAGTGATGCGAAAACTTTAGGTATCAGTGAGGATTAGAACCTGGTTCATAGCCACTTATGCTTACAGTCTAAGCAAGCGGAAGGTCATCAGTTCAGCCACAACACCAATGACAAAAACAGAAAAGAAAGAAGCAACACAAAGGCTTACAACTAGCAACACATTTATAGCACAACAACAGAACCACCGAAGGTGCAAATGACTTGTTAAGCAGTTGTAATGATATGCTACAATGGGCTCTATAAGTATAAATATTGGTGAAGGACAGATTACTGTAAAAATGGTAATAAAAGACAATTTCAGATTCCTTTGCAATAAGCCTTCACAAAATCAATATTAGTCATACGTGCTATATATGCATATTTTGTACAAAGCCAATTAACCTCTTTATTTGAAAACAAGAGCTTCGTTATTGTTGAATACAGAAGCTAATCCTTTGCAGCAGATAACTTTCAGCAAGTATGAGTGGAATGATTTGTACTTGCTATGCCCATGTTATTCTACGACTGAAATATTAAATATTTGATTTGCTAAACACTAGTATATATGAAGGTTAGGAAACTTTTGGTATAGGAAAAGTCAAAGCATCATCTGAGGATATAACAAATGTTTGCACTAGATCCATCTTTCCACTTACTTCTTTTCATAACCAGTTCCACCCTACAGGTGAAAACATACCCTTTTGTGGTCAGCAAAGTTCAACTTCTCTTAAAGCAAAAACGGTTTTTAACCAGCTTTAAATTAGCATCATGATTGCATGGCTAACAAAAACGACTGTTAAGAGAAGCTATCCCTCTTTTTTAATTTAAAAATGTATCTAAGTTGCATTGATAGACCAAAGTAACTGCCAGCATTTCAATTAATTAAGATTAATACATATCTCTGAGATGGTTAATACAGCATTACAGATATTGCAGGGACAAATACCTAATCACAGTCCTGTCTTTATGATTAGAACCACACAAATCGATGCAACAGTAATTCCTGATTCATGGTATGGTTGATGAGGCTAGTAAATAGTAAGATGAATTAGGAACAAACAGTATGACAATGCAGTAAGAAAAGCCTTTCAAAAATAAACTCTTTCTATAGGAAGATAATTAAACACCTTATCAGGAGGCAAAACAGGCCAGCAGATCTTCTGTTCTAGAGTTTAGGCTTAAGATCTATTCTATGGCAGCACCTTATTTGCAACCTTTTCATCCAAAAGCAGCACCGATTCTTGGACTCTACGCAAGAACAGTGAGACACTGAGGGAGGCTTAACCTTTTGTTCAGCCCCTACCAGACAGCATTACTAAACTGTAGCCTCAACAAGGCATTGGACATTAGAAGAGTCTATTATCTTTCTCCCCTCAAAGAACAGAAAGCTTCTTATTCCAGGTAATACATTTAATTTTGAAAACAGACCTATTTTCCTTACATGTAATTGAGTTCTGTTACAGAACACAAAGCAGAAAGGGCTTGCTGTCATCTGCAATGGAAAGAGGTCGATATCGAAGGACACAGATGCAAGTTCCACTTGATTTTCAAGGGCATACATTTCTTTATGAAAGGTCTCCAGAATAAAATAACCTCTCCTTTCTGCATTCATAAAGGCCAAATACTGTTTTCACTGGATTAAGGCACAAGCTGAACCTCTTTAGTATCATTATTTCACCTACTCACTCTTTTTCCCTCTTCAGGCAGATATTTCAGGGAGCACCAGCTGCAGTCAGGAGTCCTGTCACTTGACCCCTACTTGCTTGGATTTCTCTGCTCTCACTTTGGTGTCAAATGGGTTTTTGTTTGTTTCCACCTTGTATAAAGGAGGCAGGGTTTGGCCTAAACTGTGCAACCTTCCTTCACATACTGGGGGAAGGTCAGATTGCTAGCATCATGCAAGTTGTGTTCCACTCTAAGAGTGGCTGTTGAAGAGCGTTTACTGATTCAGCATTATTTGAAAATCAGTTTGGACCTTAATCAGTCCTTAATAGGGTGTTACTGGTAAGCTAAAAGTGAAATAATGGTGTTAGAGTGTAAATACCATTTTTTCACACAGCAAACAGGAATGATCCAGTTGCAATGTAAGTCACTGGTGTCAGGGACTACCATTTTGTACACAAGTGAGGTCACTGAAGAACTGGTTTATGAGATGCCAAGATTAAATCTTTAACTGTAATAATAATGCTACTAATATTAATCATAATAAGAATAACAATAATAATTTTAAAACTGGTGTTGAAAGCATTGGGTGTTTTTAATAGTTGAAAAGAAACATGTAAGTTCTGTATATGTGTCAAGTACACGAGTGCTATGATAGGCACTAGACTTCAAAACAATATTGTATTTGATCATCTGAGACTATAAAAGGAGAAAAATGGCTTTTGTGGAGCCTGGGAGCTCAGATGATGGCACAAAAGTATGTTTCTGCTTTAAAGAAATAAGTAGATTGTCTAATTCCTCCATCTACATATTAGTACGTCCTTTTTCATTCCTCTATCTCAGCAATGTTATGTCTTGCAACGGACACAGGATTTCAGCTATCTGCATTCTGAAAACCATGTCCATTTATACTCAAAATATAATGCAGAGAGGATTCTATATATCTACCATACGCAAAAAACATACACTGATATATATTTTACCTCCTTTTAATTGTTTGTTTTAAGGAATCCTTACTAAAGCTGGATATTATTTAAATAACAAAAATCCAAACCTTCCGAAACAGACAGAGAGAACTGGTATTACCTTGTAGTATTTATAAAAGGAGTTTCTGGAGAGGAAATAGTATCAGAGTAATTTCCTTGCCCTCTGCTGAAAGAATGCTCACTGTTGAAATTAGCTCTTGAAATAAACTTAAAGTTAACTAGTATTTACAGCTGCTCTACTAAAAATGTAACAAATAATGGAAACATGTGATCCTGTCTGCAGTTCCCATGAAAATCACAATGCAAGACAGTTCTGCAGTCATTGTGAGGCAGATAACATTGATTAATGTTCCTCTATAGCAATGACACCATACATTTATGTACTGACTGGTGAACCTTTGCCAAAGCTCACTAAAAGCAGCTGCAAGGCAGGGCTGACTTTTAACCTCCCCTGTTTAATAAAGGAACTTCTTGGCATAAAAACAGTGCTAGTAGCATACAACCTGCAGGGTTACCATTACAAAAACAGATTTGGCCAGCAGGATATCTCTGTTTCCTGAACAAACTCCTGACTCATTACGTGAAAGTGAAGTTATACAGGCATATCTGGAAACTGGAATAAGAAGCAACCAGAAGAAACTAATTCCTACACTACTCTGAAAAAAACCACAGTTTTGCTTAATTTTTGATGTGACAATCTCCCTTTTCATTGGTTAACAAGTGATAGTATTTTGTATGAGAAGGAAACAACTATGCAGCTGTCTACAGTGGTGAAAGACATGCATATGATTTCTTATTTCTGCAGACAAATTGATCCCTGAACAGTGAGGTGGAGCTTTTGCTGGTCTCAGAAATCTATTGCTAAGGTGCAGGAGAATTGTTCTTGCTTGCTGTGGAGTCATCTGTGGTTAAAGCTGGGGTGCCAAAAGTGGCTTGTCTGTGAGTTGCAAAAGGGCATTGTGGGACAACAGTGGTATTTGCCTTCTGTTTTGGGACAGGGAAACAGGGAATTCCTTACTAAGGCATGCTGATTAAGGAGGATGCTTTTTACTCCTTAGAAGGCCTTTATCAATGTCAGGTTCGATTTTCTGAATTTAGCAATAAATTATTAGTGTCATTTTCTGGAACAAATGATACTGTAAATAATTCCAGCAAATGCACTTAATATAGATTTGTTTGCTAAGTGGCGGTGTCTCCCTCCAGGGTTAAAGGTAGAAAAAAAAATGTTGTTTATCCCATGGGGAAAAGGAATGACAAAATTTCTTGCTTCCTGTCTTGTTTTGGTCGGTGAGCCATTGCAATGCTGGAGCATAAGGTCTATCACATGCTAAAGGAGAGAATTCTTGCAAAGAGCCCTTTGTTTCGGTAGGGCAGTATCAGTGGCCAATTGTACCATTCATTAATGCACCATCTCTTTGCTTCTTATTTTGTTTCTTTTAAGTGAGCCAACTTACTTTTGCAAAAAAAAGTTGTTTTATGCTAAGATGTGTAACTCTGGATTACAGCTTACCCTAAGTCCAAAAGCAAGTGTATTAAAGCAGATGGAGGTGGCATGTTAGAGCTAGAATAAATATCTACAGGGGGCCTCCTTGCCCCTCTTAGAGAAATCAATACTGCTAGTGAGGCTGTTTCATTGCAGAAGTCTGACTGTCCCCAGATCAGCAGGATGGGGCTGACAGAGGTGATATGGCAATGGTCACATTTGCATTTGTGTCACTGGAGTGGACCCAAAGCTCAAGCCTATGCAGTTTAGTGCTTGTGTGCCCCCTTTCTTGGGCTCTTCCCAGTCATCTCCACCACTGCCTGCTGCTCACTGTCCCTCTGTGCAGCTGATGCCTCTTCTTCTCAGCAGCAGCTGGGACAGTGGCTGTTGGACCTTGCAACACCAAACACCTTGTTTGATGCCTCCTTCAATAGGGCAGCATGGGAGGGAGTGTAGGCTTCCAGAATGATGGGAAAAAGTACCAGCACTGCACATCAGATGTAGTTCCTGTTTAGCAGATGTGAAAACCACCATTTTACTTAGGAATAAAAGAGCTGTCATAGATATGGTGGTAGTCTATGAAGTTTATTTTACTGTCCTGCAGCTCTGGTCTAAACCTGATTCTTCTGTGAAAAGAGAGAAGCTATGTAAGACATACTATTTTTCAGTCAACTGAGAGCTCCCAGAAATCCTTTAGGCCTCAGCCCCACATCCACTTACACTCTTGGTATTTCATTCCATGAAAGCCAATGGAAGCATCCCTAGGCAGCTGCATGAGAGCACATGCATGTGAAGTGCCTTGTTTCACCACTTTGGAGGCAGACAAAAAAAGATGGAAACAATTTTGTGCTACCTCAGCTACTGGCTGTGAAAAAAGCAGCTGCTAACCAACCTATGTGAATTACTCATCTAAAGAATCAAGAAGACCTTTATGTGCCCAGCACTGTATCAAAACACATATTCTTTTTTTTTAAAAAAAATCCCTTCTGGTTTCAAATCTGAAAGCTGCTAGCATGTGCTTCAATGCAGGAATGTTCATAAATGATTCATCTTTCTACTGTTTGAAGGCAAATTAAATGAGTATTGGTTACAGAAAAGTTAGGCATTTCTATTACATGGAAGGAATCAAGATCCATTATCTCCAACACATCCTGTTACATGTGCTAAATTTCAAATTGCAGCTGAGAAGAAACTAGGCTTGCAATAGTGAAATGAGTGTGCTAATATGGGTGATGTTTCCTAAAACTATTCAAATTTGCAGTCATGCTAACATGCTTTCAGATCCAAAATTTTTCTTAAATGTTTCAAGCAAATTTGTTGAAAATGGTCAATCTACTTCTGAAAACAGTCACTTTGTTTCTGAGATCTAGCCTGATATATCACATCTGCAAGCAGATATGCATGAACAACTTTCAGACAGTGACTCTACTAGAATCCTCCCACTCAACGGGCACATTTTAATCACATGCCCTCTTACAAGATAACCACCATGTAGAAACTGTAAATGCATTCTTTATGTGGAATATGAACATTTGAACAAATTTAACTTGAAAAGTCAGCTTGATTATATAAAAATTACTATGAGACACACAAAACTGCATCTAGCTCTCTACCTCTGGCCTATCTACCCATCTATTTTATCTTCAAATTTCTCGCCTTGAGAGCACTAGAACTCCCAAAAGGTGCAAGATTAATCAATCATGCAATGGACTTTTGTAAATGCATAACTATGAGGATGTGAGTTGTGTTATTGACTTCACTGGAACTACTCACTGGCTTGAAATTTAGCCAGTGTGAATAAACAAACTGCCGAGGTTTTATTTCTCTTCCCTGCTTCCCTATAGACCAATTGGATTAATTTTGTTTAGGCTTAAGTTTTTTCTCTCTCTACTGCAATATCTGTCTTCTCTTCTGTCTAATCCTTTATTTAATTTGTCCCTTTTTTACTCCTTTTCTTCTTAGTGTAAGTATTTACCTTCTTAGAAGTCTTTATGCTCCATAGCAGATTCTAATAGAGGACTTTGACTGAGGTAGTCTTTTAGTGCACAATGGGGCTCTCAGCTATAGCCAGTGCTCATCGATACTATCACAGCATAAATATATTCACCAACATCCATAATAACATTGACAGACTATTAACAGTGTCAAACACACCGATACATCCAGGTCAAAGAGGCTGTTTTGTTAATGTCAGCTTGAGAAAGTGTATTTTCATTTTCACTTTAATGAGAAATTCAGCAGTGTACAAATGAGGTTAGGAAAAATGTGAAGAAGGCTCTTATCACAAGTTTAGAAAAATAGGTGTGGACTAAAATATCTGTCTGGTTTTCCACTTTTCAACTGAAAGGACATTGCAGCTACATGCAGTTATATCAAGAAGCATGTTTTCCTAGAGTGGCAATTCTATGAGAATGTCTTTCCTCAACAAAGAGCTGCAAGTATACACTGTATGACTAGAATAGCAATTGACACATAATTCAGGGCAGTACCATGATTTGGAATCTCTCCTACTCTTCCATTACCGATAGAATTTAACTTCTGAGACTCTTTTTCCTAAACTAATGGCACTGCTCTTCAAAATAGACAGACCTTCTATACAAATTGGAAAATACAATCGGCACTGTTTGGCAAGCATATAAACCTCAACTGATTGTTTTCAGTTTGATTCACACTGACCGTGCTTTATTTCTCCCTAAAAAAATAATGCCCATTTTCAAAAGGAAAGGAGCTGTGAATAATCCACTTTTTATATAAGCATTGCTAGTAAGCAGAGCAGAATAAAGATGCCTTCATTCCACTAACAATTATGAAAAGATCATATCAGACAATGAGCTTTAGAAATGCTTCAGTGACCACTGTGTCAGGCTGTAAGTCCTAAGTGGGAATTCTTCAGACAAGATTTGACTTCGTTTTCACTTGTATGCCTAATTTTGCCCCACTCATGTTAAGATGATTTTTACTGTTGAGTTTAACATGGGAAAAACAAAGCCCTGATGTGGAATAAGCTCACAGAAATTAATAGATAGCCATATGTACCACAGAGGACTGAGTTTAGCTGTGTATTTTTGCTTCCTGGCCTCTTGATTTTCCAAGGACATCCTTTAGCATTTGATGTTGGTGCCAATTAGAGAGAAGGTAGAGATAGAATTTATAGCACTGCCATCGATAAAACTCTTACTGAAGCAAACAGGAAATATGTGCATGAATTTGGCTGAGTAGCGCTATGGTAGAAGGGAGCCAACCGACTGATTATTTTC
Organism: Mesitornis unicolor; assembly: GCF_000695765.1. Classification (NCBI taxonomy): domain Eukaryota; kingdom Metazoa; phylum Chordata; class Aves; order Mesitornithiformes; family Mesitornithidae; genus Mesitornis; species Mesitornis unicolor. The sequence continues at coordinate 94,405 of NW_010168372.1, forward strand.
AGTTTGTAGATGGATTAATAACCTCAAGAAAGCAGTGAAAGAGAAATGTCTATTTGTTAAGGCTTTAAAATAACGTTTCCAAGTGAACTTCTTTTAACAACACTCCGCATTAGATTCAACAATACAAATCTATAATATTCTCCTACCATTCAAGGTCACATTAACCTTCTTGAAGAAGAAGCCAAGAACTCCTTAAGTTAATCATCCTCCACATTGAAGCTGGTGCTTATTTGATTCTGAGGTTTTGTTCAAGACGGAACAAGCATGTGAAAAATTGGTGAAATGCAAGATTTCATTTACACAAGGTCAAAGTGACCTAGATTTCAAGTGAGGTCCAAAGTATTATCAGCCCTTCGCACAAGAAAAGTTTTGTGCACTATTCATCTAATATTTAAGATGTTTGCATAAGAGTATGTAAAAGAGCATTTTTTTCTTGCTCTGCCCAGGAAGGTCAAATAACTGATAATACTAGATAAACCTTGTGTGAGTACTAGTCCCCAGAATAACTTGGATTATCTTTAGTATTCTCAATACACAACAGTTTATTCAAGGAGGAAATATATAGACAATGGCTACATCTACCACAGATGCAAGCTGTACAGCTGTGTGAGTTCTGGCTGTGCCTGCTGAGGATTCAGGCCCACTGTTTGCTAAGACAAATAAGTGTGATGAAAATTCACAATTTATATAGACTTACAAGGCTGGTAAAAAACTTTTGAGTATTCAACTTTCTCTGTGACGGAGCTCAAAAATACAGGTAATTTTACTAAAATGGGGTCACATTTTGAGTAGAACATCTTTTTGATTATATAAGACGAAATCTATGATGTGTTATTAATATATCATCGACTCAGACCTAAATAACCAGCATATGCGCTGGTGAAAAAGCTACTGGCTTGGAAATTAACAATTAATTTTGTATTTTAAGTTTGGCAGAATGAGAACAGTGCAGTCAATAGCTCTAGCAAACAACATGATTTATATATCACGTTTAATTACACATGAATTCTTTAATGTTATTATTAAAAAAGCACATTAAACTTCTCTTATAAATATTTTAGCAGTAACATAATGGCCTGAGTTGTTATTTGTAGTAAGATTTTTTTTCTTCAATTTTGCCATCTGTCCTACCTGTCAACATGTCAATAGACACATCAGTGACATGGACATTGAAGACAAATGGCCAGTATGAGATGTGCAGAATAACTGGTAACTGCAACAGGCAGAATCAGATTTGAGGTGATCTTTTTGTAAAGACTGTTACACTACATTGAAGTAATTACTCAATTTTAGCTTTTAAATGTTTGTCAGCTACTGTATTTGAAAGACAAACACAAACATTGTGACAAGCTGTGATATTTTTCCTTTAAGTATTTCCATAATTTAGAGAGATAGAAAGATGAGAAATCTTCAGTGTATAATTCTCCTCACATGATTTTGTTATCTGCTGACTTTCCTTGTGCTGAAGGTCAGAAAGTTTGAAATTCCAGTTCAAAGGACTGTACCATGCCTTGAAGACAAGACCCTCACCAAGGAGGCAAGGTCCCTGCCCAGCTTCTCCGGGGGTGCAGGTACTCTGTCACATCTGTCGAGGGCACAGTGCCACCTCTCCTGGAAGCCCAGTTCTTTCCACTGACTAATGCAAGGACAGAAGAGCATCTGCTGCAGCCCACTCCCAGCCTAACACCACTTTGGCAAGGTTTGTGGTTTGTGAAGCAGCTCTTGTACTCAGAGAGAGTACGAGCTTAGCAGTGATACCTTCCTCTTCGTCTGCTCAGTCACTTCATGAGCTTTTACTCACAGAGTAACCTGCAGAGTAGCCGGGAATTCTCCATCATTTGTCTTCAAATCCAGCATTTGTCTTATGGCTGCAAGCCACTGCATTATTTAAAAAAGGCATACTGCTCTCTTCTTTTTAAATACAACCCGTCCTATTCTGAACACCTCTTTAAACTGAATATTGTCTTATACACCTTGATTGTGTGTGGAAATATACTGCTTCAAGGTAAAAGGAGAGGAGTTGAATTATTATCCTGAAGGCTGTTTGTACACTTCCATGATCCACCCACTCATCTTACCTTGAGGGTGATGAGAATTGCATGGGCTGGTCAAGAACAGAGCAAAGTACTCAAGTGCTGACTGACAAGGTTGCCCCTCCTAAGTGTTCACTCTGAGCTCTGATCTCGGAGCACTATTGATACTCGGCAGTGAAGCAGAACTGCTGACGTTCCTGCTGGGCTCCGTGCAGAAACCTGAACATCCCCACTGCATTCACAAATTGGAGCCAGAGTTCAAGGAAGAAAGCTTAAAGCAGGAATTTTCATCTTAAATGAAAGATGTTTTCACTCTGGCTCCTTTTCTGTAACATACTCAAACATGCGCCTAACTTTAAACATTAAACCCCTATTGTGTACTGGAAGGCTGGAAGTCAGATGTGTGATTGAACTTAACTTGTTGAACTTAGGCCTGTATCAAGATAGAAACCTCTGAAGCACCTCTCTTTATTAAAAATATATTTTTACCAAGAGCTGATATGTTCCAGATACGACAGCAGGCCCTATTTCTTAATAGTTACTTCACAATCTCAACCTTCCTAATGACACTGTAAACCACTGGTTATCATACCAGATTTAAAGCATGTATATATAGAATGAAAACACTGTTACAAAAAGAGCTAACACATCTGGTCTCGCAACTCTTGTTTTATTACTGAAGAAAAGCAAATATATGTGCATGTCTATCTACATATCTGTATGTATTTAATTTACAAAATTTCTGGCACCAGTAAAATAATTACCTTCCTGTGGACTTCTCCTCACATTTCTTGTCAGCAGTTTGATTGCTTACCTGATTTCCCTCAGAATGTGGTTTACAAACTTTACCCAGTTCTTTTTCCCCTACTTCTTATTTTATAAAAATGAAAGCATAACTAACTGTGATTATAAAAAGGAAAACTGTGTATTTATGAAGGCAATTTTTTTGTTTCATCTACTGGAAATATATCTTCAGAAGTTTTAAAACCACATTAGAATTTAGATATAAATAAAATAGTTCTTTTGCATGAATCCTCAGAGGTATACATTGAACTTAAAGTGACAATAAAATAGTCTACAATAGTAATTTTGAAATAGTTAGGTCTCCTTAGGAAAAAAAACAACTTGCACTTGGTGCATCTCTGCAAGGATTCTCGCTATTGCCATATGCTGCTGCTGCTGCTGCAATGTAAAGGGGGAAATGAGAGATAGAGGAACTAAAGATTGTAAATTCAAGGCAATGCTTTAAAGGAAATTGAGTGGGATGGCTTCTTAGCATCCAGTTGGGATGTTATAGAGCTCTTCCCTGTGTAAATCTTCCTGCTCTTCCACTGAATGCTTCTCCCAACAACTGGAGGTATACTTGCAGGAGGAAGTGGGTGGCTGGGTCCAGTTGGTTGGAAATCAGGGAAATAAAGAGATAAAAATATTATAACCAGATAAGTAAGGTTGAACAGGAATTCAACACTGGAACCATTTTCCTGTAATGGGGATGCTGTCAAAGGGGTGAACATCACTGGAAAGTCATCCCTTACCTCTAGCATAGGCCTCACAAGGCAAAGTACCATCCAGTCTTATGTGAGATACCTATGTATATCAGGTATGTGGTATGCAGGTGGATATACTGGAAATAATGCTGAAAAGCCCTTAATATGCAAAGCCTTAGACCCTTTGAAAGCTCTGCACCTGGACTGGGCAGAGAGAAGAACCTTTCCTCTCTCACCCCTCTGAAGTCATGTTCAGAATCCAGTGTGGACAAATCACCCTCAGACAGTAAATTAATTGAGGCAAAAGCTGAAGGAGAGGGATCTGTGCTTCACCCTTTCCACATGCGTGAAAGTCTCTATGGGGATGGAGGGGGCTTCCTGATCTGCCAGCTAGACCACTCTGCTAACACTTTCAAACAACACACCTTCAAATCCTTGTCTAGACATGGCCTTATGCAAGCGAGAGATAAGCATCAGCCCCTGAATGGGTGTTTTGTTATATAACCACCGATGAAGCATGGGGAGTTAAACATTTGCAGTAGTTGGTAACATTCCTAAAGCATTACGTTTTCAGCAAAGTGGATTATCTTGTCTCATTTTTCTCTGATGAACAATCAGCTGCAATCTTGACACATGAATTTATTATGCTTAGGTTAGACAAACTAAGCCTTAATAAGCTTCAGCTAAAAACCTCACTTTGTGTTTGTGGAGGGAAAACTCAGCACTTAGATTGCCTGACAGAGGTACGAAAATGAAATCAGGCTTCTCTACTCTTGTCTAGCTTAGGTTGGATGTCTATATAGCAAAGATGTGATTTTTTTTTTATAGGTTTTGCTAGATATTTGATTGCTGTGTTGGAACTGTTCCACAGTATCTGACTGAGCTGACCTCCAGATGTATCTCCTCCGGGGCATTATGTTCTGTTCCGCATTATCAGCTGCATGCTCCAAAGGTTAGGTTGTGAGAGCCTGGGTGGGGCTTTTAACTCCTTCCTCCATCTCCAGCCATCTCAGTGTGCCTGTTCTCATGTGTTTGTGTGGTTAATTCTGCCCAACAGTGAAAGAAAGCAATACAAACTCAGCTTGATTTAATAATTGCAGTCATGATTTACGTATAATGGTGTCACTTTACTGAACATTGATTTGATAAGATAACACAGAACCTGTGCCTGGCTTATTTGAAAAGTTTCTTCAACTCTACAGATCCTTTAAGGAATGTGCAGAAAGTTCTAAATATATGGAACAAACTCATCTGGTGTAAATCAGGTGTAATGGGCAAGGCAATAATTAGTTTGCATAACTATTTCAAGGTGTGTAAAGTAATACAGTTCTAGTGCCGGAGTGTCACTGATTTACGCCAGCTGAGGATATGGCCCACAGACCGGATAAGAAATGGCTATGTCTACCAATTACTGCTAATGTATTTCAGCTGGTACTAACTGTTTTTACGTCAATGGAAAATGACGGAAGTGCTAGCTCTTGCAAATCAGACATCTAAAGTTTTTGTGATTTTTTCAGGTAAGTGGTCATGAAAGTGAGGCTGCATTTTGACAGTCCTCGTTAACATTAAATCCCAGCTTGACACCCTGATCAGGCTTCTCATTAGCTTAGGCATCATCACTGCAGTTTGCACTAGTTTCTTCCTGGATTGAAGCAGGATGAAAAGTTGATTTTTTGGTTAGCTGTCTGGAATAGTATGAAGACACATGTGGGGTGCATCTGAGACTTACAATTTCAGGTAGTCACCCAGAAAGAAGCAGATAGTGAGTGCAGAAAACTACCATACTTGGTATTTCCAACAGCAAATTGTTTATCAGTAGCAACAGCTGAAAAATGTGGAAAGTATTTTAAACCCAATGGCTGAGATAGCTTCTGGTTTCTAATTTATGTATAGGGTATTGAGGGTTATTCTACACACCATATTTTGTCCTGTCAGATTTATGTCTCGGATCACTTCAGTCACAGGTATATCTTTTCAAGGATTCAAATCACTGAAGATAAAAGCCCTCACATGAGTACACCAAAGTCCTTCACAGCTTGGCCGTAAGTTGAGCTAGAATTTTTTCCCAGCTTCTGTTTTGCTCAATTCAAGGCCTGTGGGTATTTTGAAATGCAAGGTGTTTTCTTATTCCTGGATCAAGTTTCTTTGAACATCACTGGTAACTGTCGGCCTAACTACTGGTGGGACTTGACTATCTAGGGATATTTACAAGCATTTTTAAGACCAAGGCCTCTGTCTTGGCTTTACTGGTAATACTGCTGATGCAATAACAGTGAAGCTCCCTGGAAATTTCCAGGTTCTAACTCAGCCATTCTTCATATATTTGCATGCTCAACATATAAGATGTTGTGGGAAATTACTAAATCTTTTTTGTTACCTCCCCAAGAGGAGATTCACTTCATATACTTCTGGGCTGGAAGACAAATAAGTGAGCCCAAGACTGTTCATGTTCGTAGAGTTACTTGTTTTACTTACACACTTCCAGTAATCCAGGAAAACAGTTGGTTACAGAAGCACGTAGGCAATTCCTTCACCCTCCACTCCCAGATCAGTGTTAGGGCATAGGGTGCTGGAAGCCATGTTACCTCTAAAGCTGAATGTAGTTCATATAATAAGAATTAGAAAGGAAATATCTCCTAAAAGAATTAGATTTATAAATCTAACAATTGTTATTCTCAAGAGTAAAAATCTGGCCCACGTACTAACAAAACAAATGTACACATCTGTGTAGACCAGCACCTTCTTGTGACCTTTGCTAGAAAAATATGAATAAAGGGAAGAACTAATGGTGTTGAGATATTTTCTTGCTTTCACAGTCTAGGCCAAAAGCTGCTTTTAATTGTGGCAAGTATCTTTGTGTTAACAACTATTTTTCTTCCAAGTGACAGGCTATATTGTATTATAATGTTAATCCATTTTGACAATACAGACAGGATATCTTCATAAGAATAAGACCTTAACAAGACTTCCTATTGACCTTTACCACGTAACTAGGTTATTTTCATAATTTACCTTGATTATGCTCACTTCAGCTATGAACAGTCACATAACCTCAGAAAAAAAAATAAACTAAAACCAGGTTGGCCAATGCAAAAAGAAATTGTCAGATTTGAGATGTTTTTTAAGCAGATGTTTTGAGTTTTAAATGACTAAATTCATTGTAGTTTACTTGTCCTAATAATATTCAATACTGCTGTGCCTGCTCTTACTAACACAACTGCTAATAAATCATTATGAAAGAAGAAAAAGTATTATCTAGTGTTAAGCCAGATTGCTTTTTTAATCCATTCCTCTTTCTTCCTAGGGTTTATTAACCACAGGGTTGGCTACAGCAACATTTAAGTATCTAACCTTTAAATAACAAATCATGTGCAAGTTATTGTGTTCGTCCATCAGATCTCTTATGTTTTCCTTATTCTCACATAGAAAATAAATATACTAAGCCTGATTCTTCATTGCCTACACTCTGAATAGTCATTATGCCCATGCAAGACAAACACAACATGGAAGGAAAAAATCTGATTTGGTAGCATAATGGATTTACTTTGAACTCATCACAATAATTATACAAGGTGATGAGTGATGAAGAATCCGGCTCATTATTCCTAAGAAGCAACTATCTTTTAGCTAGTACTGCATATCAGAGATATAAAGCCCCTGGTTTATTACAGTGATTATTACTAGTTCAGTTGCCAATCCAAAAATCATATCTGATTGTCTCATGTGCAGCAGAATACCAATCTATTTTCCTTCTTACTTCTTCCTCTATGCTTGTGTAGACAGGTACATTAATCTATTCCGCCAAGAGCAATCTCTTTATCTATGCAGAACTAAAATGATTCTTCAGTCTTATCACTACCAGCATCTGCATATATGCAGAGGATAAACCGAAAATGTTTCCTCACGCCATTTTTTGTCAGTTCTCTGCTTGGAAGGTGATCAGATTATCTTTAATTGCATGCTGAGCAACAAATATCTGACATTTGAGTTTGAATGACTAAGAACTGCATTTTGTTGACAATATTAATATGCTTTTTTATTTTATGTCTATTAATTTTTAGGAGTTCAATCAGGTTAACACTTTCACCAGATAGCACCAAGCTAAATTTATTCACCTGAAAGATATTTGATGTGTCACATCCCAGTGTATCCTAAGAAGGTAAGTGGTAGTGAAAATAGACCCAGTTCTTAGGGAGGAGGCTTCAAAGGACAGGATGATCCAACCGAACAGTTTGCTGGCAAAAAAAAAAGGCAGTCCCATTCCTCCCCTTCCCGTTCCTCAGGCACTGCTCTGATCTCCTGTCAAACAGATTAAGCACAGTAAAATGGCCAAATGAATCATCTTCTGAGGGCCTAGTGACCTCACCAGAGGAATTTCACCATCATCTCATTGGAAGGCAGTATCAAGCCCAGAGGAAAACTCAAGTAATTTATCTGTGGGAGGAGGAATTTGAAGTTATACAATCCTTAGCTTGGCTGAAGGGATAGGTTTTCATGCAAAGTTGCCTACTTGGTTCATTTTTGAGAGGCACCTAGGGTTCTAACTAAAAGGGAGATAAATAAATGAATGAAGAGGCTCTTCTCATATGTTTGTCAGCCCATGAGTCAACATGATGAGAAGAGGCAAGGTGTAACCCAAGCGCATCTTTTGGATGACACCTTAAAGGAAAGTTCTGACCGCTTGTGGTCATTAAAGATCCCACTGCAGTAATTATATCTGTAAAGTGTGTTAACTTTGATGACCCGGCCAAATGCCAGGTTTAAAAATTACATTCTTCCTTCCAACATTCCCACTTTGTTTCAAATGGATACTATAGTCTTCATTTCCTCACTGAAACAGCTATGTTGTTGTAGGCTGCTAAACTCTTCCTGTGTTTCACCACAAAGCTTCAGTGCTGTAGTAGATTAAACACTCATTATGTGCTTTCTGTATCAGCTTATAAAGCAAGGCAGTATTTCACGAGATGAAAGGCTCTATAAAAATGTAAACTACTAATACTTTTGAGCCTGTTCACTGCAATATGAAATTTGGCCAGTGGCAAAAAGTACAGTCAGCTGAAACAGTGTTGAGTGGTTCCATTAACCATTGATGTGCAACATTCTCCCAGCATGTTTAGTGTCATGAATGCAAAAGTTTGACCTAAAAATCAAATCCTTATGCACATTGTGGTACTGGCTCTGCTTTCTTTTTAGGTCAGATTCTCATCTGATTTATGCTGCAAACAGAAGTCCTACAGGAGATACATTTGTGTTAAGCACAAAAAAACTTCAAAGTAGTACTTGGGCTTCTTGTGCATGTTTAGTTGCCTGCCTTGAGGTCAGTCCAAAAAGGAAGGGTGCTAGGCAAAACTCATTGCTCTATGGGGTCAATGCAATAGATTAACTTAGCTAAGATAATAGCAGAGTCATGAAGGAGACGAAATGAGTCACCTCTGTGAAAATCAAGTTTCCTGTCTGACACCAATGCTGGGTGCTTAGAGAGAGAACATGAGAAAAGGGCATACCTGTAGCATTATTTCCCCTATGTCTCCCCAGATTCTCCTAGCTTCTGGCAGTCTGCAGGACTGTACGCAAAGAAACAATGCACAGAATGGATTAACTGGTGGCATGGAGAAATGATATACAGATGAAGCTAATGCTGAAAATGCAATTTGCATAATATGGTAATGTATGCATTATAGTTCCAACTACATACATGATCAAAGCATTCATTGTAAATGATAATGCAAATTAATTTTAGGCTCATTATTATTAATTGAACCTGAATAGAAATCAGATTCTGTAAAAATAGAATAAAGAAACAAACTGAAATTCTGTAGGGA